>NW_027436317.1:0-259172 GCF_964199755.1 Larus michahellis | reverse complement strand
GGGGAATGTTTGTATCCTTGTGGAAGTCGGTTAAAGGTATATTGGACTCCTTTCCACGTGAATGCAAACTGCGCTTTGTCTTGCTCAAGGAGGGGAATCATAAAAAACATGTCTTTTACATCTAAGGCAGCCATCCAAGGATGGGCAGCTCCTTTTATCATTGTCACAATTTCCGCGATACTCGGAACCGCAGCGGTCAGGGGTGCAGTGTTGGCGTTTAACTTTCGGTAATCTACTGTGAAACGCCATTGCCCGGTTGGTTTCTTTACTGGCCACACCGGTGAATTATAAGGCGAGTGAGTCCTCTGAATGATGTTTCTTTTTTCTAAATCTGATACCACCCCGTCTGCTCCTGCAAGTGCAGCTGCAGGCAGTGGGTACTGTCGGACGTTGGTAATTTTAGAGGGAGGCAAAGGTATAGATGTTTCTAATAGGCCCAGTTTAACTGTGTCTAATCCTTTTTTGCGTCCTGCAAAACTCCACGCAGTTCCATCCGGGAATTTCCACATTCGCCCACGCAGCACGTCAAATCCTAGGAGGTTAGAATGTGAGGCACCCACTAACACTTCTGCCCTAGTCATTCGCTTCTCTCCCGGCAACCAGAGGTTAATTTTTGCAGTGGGGCATGTTTTTACCACACCATCAATTCCTGTGAAGTTGACTCTGCGTCGGGTGGGATTTATACCTAGAAGTTGTGCTGTTTCGTTAGTGATTGCAGACATTTGGGCTCCAGTATCAATAATAAAATTTACCAATATCTTCCGGGGTCCAACAGGAATGATAATAACGGGTTCGGAGTCTTTATGAGAGAGCCATTGAATTGCTAGTACCTGCCGGACAGGGTGGCTCACTGCCCTCCCCGGGGATAGGAGTTTTTTGGCTGGGACTCTGTCAAATCAATCAAGTTACGTTCCGGTGCAGAAGGCACAATTTTCTCACGACTTGGGGATTCTCTGGTTAGACTTTTCTCCCCAGCCACATTATTCTTTCTAGTTAGAGATTGGACTAGTGTACGGAGGTCTCCCGTAGGGACACCGTGCAAGAATTGTCGGGGCACCCCTAATTGTAGGGCTTTACGCCACAACTCATTCCGGTCCTTATCAGGCTTAAACCGTTCCTCCGATTTAGGGTTTTTAGTGTGAGTTCGGACTTGGCGAACCTTTCGGGGGTGTTCGGAGGATTTCTCACTAGTTAGGCTGGCCCAGCCCATTCGGCGCCCATATTGATCTATTTCCTGTACATATTCATTCCAGGTGGGCATGTAGTGACGACGGCCCCGCCTATGAGCACCCCGAGCCTCTCGTATACGATCTTGAGTACGAACAAGGAACGGTTTCAGGCAATCGGGAAGACCACGGATGAGAGGGGCTAATCGATCGGGGTCGATAGGGGCTGACATTGGGGATTTCCGAAATTCCTCTCTGTCATACATGGCTTGCAGACAAGCTGCTTTCCGTACAGCCGCAAACAGATCAGAGTAGCCTGTAGCTCTAATCTCTAACGGCTCCCCCCTCTCTCGCGGATCCATACCCCCTGCCCAATAGGCTGCTCGAGCAGTTAGGGAATAATTATGATCCCCAGGCATAGTGGTTAAAAACACTCCTGGTCCCCAAGAGTCTCCTGCTTCTTCCTCACTCAGCATAATTCTGTCCCCCCCTTCAGAAGAAACTCGCCACACGTACTCAACAGCTGACTCTTCTGGTCGCCTCGAATATTTCTCCCTTATTTTTGTTAACTCGGTTGGTGTCCGTGGAACGGTACGCACAGTGGTGTGAATTTCATCATCGTCATCAACCGCAGCTTCAGTTTTAACCAGAGGACGTAAAGGAAAAACTTGGGATTTCAAAGTAAAAGTCCTTTCCTCCTCATCTTCTTCGTCATCCTCACTATTAGACAAAAAATCTCCGGTCTGGGTTCCGGAATTTGGATAACACATTAACTTACGAATCTGTTGGACCTGGGTCGAGGGCTGCATTTTATCTAAGAGCCCAGTCACCCTTTCTAATAATATTTTAAGTTGAGCATTCTGGTTTCCTAAACATTCATTCTCACTCACAAGCTTATCGACGTGAGTTCTTAATTTTTCTCCTGTCTCCTTTTGCAAGGCTAATGATGACTTCAGCACCTCATTCTCCGATTTCAGGGTTGCATATTCTACAGCTGAAATCAGATTAGGAGCAGGGGTTTCTCTAGCTTCTTGTTGTGCACAAGATAAACAGGCGCCTAACACAGCACAAATCACACCCTTGCCTTTCCCCGCTCTGAGCTTCTGTGAAACCCGACACTCTTCAATACGTTCCACCACTTTCTCTTCATCCTTCCAAAATTTTTGGGCCCACTCCTTCCCAGCCTGGGAAGGGGCACAATCATATTTTTGCAGCAGTTTATCCATGGCAATCCTGCCGACTACGCCAAATTCTGTTGCGTGAAACGGGGCCAAGCGGTTTTGGCAGAAGATGAACCCCCTTGCGTTCTAACACTCCTCACCGAGGTGGGAGGCTAGGTGCGGCTAGGTTTAAATTCTGAGTGATGCCAAATTCAGCACTATCAGTCCAATCGCGTTTAATATGTATTAAACTACTACGATTTGGATACACTAATAGTGGACTGCACCTTCAGTCTAGTCGTGCTCCTGAACTAGCACGGCCTCTCTGTAGTTTTGGTCGCGTTCAGTGAGAAAGCGGAACGACTAGCTACTTAAACAGTGCAGTTTATTTAAACAACAGATATACAGGTTCTTTAGGATTGCCGGTGATAAATACACTGTCTGCAAAGCACGTGCAAATAAAGATATTGCTAAGTATACAAACGCGCGACAAAATTATAAACGATACAGCCTGGCTATAAACGTAGGGTAGAGATTCTCTAGAGAAATTTCTAAGTCCCCGAGAAAGCGCTCGGTGTAATCGAAGTCTTACCCAAAGGCGTCCCTATGGGGGGGAAGAAAGGCTCAGCCCGTCGACTGATCCCGGAAATCAGCGGTGGAATTCTTCGCGATGGTGTCTTCCCTGACATCCCCTCTCTCTTGGGCTATTTTTATATTATTTTTTTATCTTCAAAGTGGAGTTTGAGTGACTTTAGTCATACATACTTTTATTATGATTAATGTATTCAAGGAGGAGTGTTCACACCTCGGGGGCGGATAGCCTCCGGGATGGAGGTGTGTTTTGGTACATTGTGGTGAGCAAAGTTCGCACAAAAGGACAGCATTTCATCAACATTTGACGAAAGGTTGGCTCGGGTAGCGTGTAGGCCGCTTATCAGTTCCGTAGTACCATCTCGTCCCCATATCTGCTATTCGTCACAAGGGAAGGCCACGGAACAAGCGTGTTCCATTCCATCCCTCGTGTAGTTTCGCAAACAACCTCGCGCAGGGAATCACAGATGTTGCATTCTTCGTGTGCTAGCTGTGGCTGTATTCTACCTCAGAAGCCTCTTGATTTTATGACTTTCCTTAATGTGTGAACAATGCTGTATTTTTGTATTCTTGGCCAATTTAGTAATTATTCCACATAATCCACCCCGTGACTACAGTCACTCAAGCTCCACGATAATCAATACTGATGGGGAATATCACATGTCCTCTTATGGCGAGGGATATCAAGTGCAAATACTTCTTGCGGGGTGATTAAGCGAGTTAAGCGTTTCATCATAATCCAAAGTCTAACATGCAAAACAATTGTCAAAGCAAAGCACAATACAGTGAGTACTAGTAGAACAACAACAGGATGGAGCATCTTGTTAAAAAGTCCTGTAGCTGTCGGTGACCATCCAAAGAGGGTGTCCCACCATTCATGTCCACCGTCTCTCTTGACCCTTTCCAGTACATGGTGTATTTCTTCAACATCATGATGGACAGTAATCAGAGTTCTTTGTCCATTTTCTTGGGCCTCTTTCAACAATCGCTTCAATTCATCGTGTTGTAGCAACTTCCTCACTAGTGAGAGATTCATTCCGATAGGGGTAGGCAGCAAATCTCGAATCAATGTGTAATTAGATTGTAGCAATTGAAAAGACGTAACAGGAGCTGAATAACTGAAGTCACATCCAATGATGTTAGTAAAGTTACAAACACAAAGATTTGAGTTATTACTTATATCTACTGCTATGTCATCTACGAATACAAAAGTACAGGGAGACCTCATGCAAACACACCCTTTCCCAATATATACAAGCACAGTTTCTGGGGTTTCATCAGGTTGTATCTCAAAATGACAAACATTCTGGTTGGTGTCAAGACAAATGTCTTGTGCCTTGAGAGTATTACTCTCACAAATGAATCCTTGTTGATCTCGTGAAATGCATGCTTCAACATCAACAGTTTGCCATTTATTCTCGTTTTGTTGTGCCCACACTCTATGCTCTACCGGATGGAGTATAGCTCCATGGTGATTCAACCCCAGTGCGATGATTGGGTATATGGTGTATACTGAGGCATTGCGTATCGTTAAGACAAAAGCTGTGGCTTTGCTCTCAGTGGGATCATAGGTGAAATTAACCAGATACCACCAGGATTGAAATTTTCTCTCAAACTCAATTGCATTATCCCATATTACTTTTCGAATTTCAGTGGGCAAGGTGCCTTCTTCACCTTCCCTTATAATTGCGCCTGTCATAGATTGCATCCACAGTTGGGCTTGGATACAACTAAGGGCCAAGGAAACATTGTTTTGGGTTGTACCAAGTGCATTTGTGATCAGCTGATGGTCTTTTTCACCTGTTTCCTCCCACTGAGGCAGTATATTCGATAAAAGCCATTGGTGATTTCCCAATGCTGATAGAGAGGACTGTAGAGGATGTTTTAATTTGTCTAGATCACTAGTAGTTGTGACTAGTTTGTTTGCAAGTATCTCAGCATCTGTACTATTTAAGACTCCCAGTCCTGTTCCTAAGATACCAGTCACCTCTCTCTTCAGTCGTTGTGAGGTGTCAACAGTTCGCCGGCCTAACCATGCTGACCATCCTGCATAAGATGTACTCAGGAATGGTGAGCAGGTGGGTTTGATCGCAGAGATATTAATCTGCATTGACAATTCTACTCGTTTGAGGGAATATGTTGGGTTAAACGGTATTTGTTGTTGACCTGTGTGTTTAATGGCATAAGGGCCAATGTTAAAGGTGTAAGGAGTTAGACTAATGGAGGGCTGAGTAGCTACACCCTTGAAAGTTTGTGGGGGTGTAGGTTTTGGGTTCATTTCAACAGGTTCAGATGTATTTGAGTCAATCATAAATTCAAATAACAATTCCGTGCCCCTGTAGCCCCAAATACAATATACTATGATAGGTTTGATAAAGGTGAAGTTGTGCCAGCAATCTGAGTTTGGCTCTATAATTTTGTAACAATCAATCAGTGTTATATTTGTCCGGTTTAGTAGAGTCTACATGGATGGTTTCAATTACAGTTGGTCTATGGTGAGCAGACCCATTGATTACTCGGCAGCTAATTTGTATTTTCTTTCCTGGGACGGCTTCAAGCTTAGCCATTTGGAGTGAGTCTTTCCAACTCCATTTATCTCTGGAATATACTTCACTTCCTTGTATAACCAGAGTGGAGAGATTTAAATCCCTCATGTTTTCTAGTGTCTCAGTGCTTGCAGTGTATCGTGACAGTGCATTATCCCAAAGCTCATCATCAAGGGGCAGATTCTTAAGTCCGCTCAATAAGGTGTCATTATCGGGGGTTTCAGATAGTGGCAGTGGAACCAGACTAGTCTGTGGAGTTGAGTCAGGTTCGACTTTATCTATGCTTTGATCTATCTCATGTTTTGAAAACACCTCATTTTCATGTAGGACTACAGTGGCCAGGCTCAATTTTCCTTTTCCTGTTCCTGCCATCGCATTGTGTTTTACATAAGCTTGAGACCACGGCCATTCTGGGTCTCTTTGACTACAAACAACAGGGAGTAAAAAGATAAAACTGAATAGCATCAATTCCATCTGCCAATTCGTCATTCTAAAATTTAGGCCTCCAGATGGCCATACATAACAAAAATAATATTATTGCCAGGATCAATGTCAGGATTCCCTGGAGACACTCGAGGTTAGCGTAGGCCAATGCGTCTGTCCACGTACAGTTCTTCCGAGGTTCCTGTAAGACACAAAGGAAAAGAAAATCTGCTCGGTCTCATTTGACCGACGGGGTTAAAAAGAGGGCGAGATCCACCGGGTGCTGATCCGGTGTATCTTCCCTGAACAGTCTTTGGCTTCCCGTGCATGGGGGTTTTTGGGAGTAGCTAACACCATTGGTACTGTGCCAATTTGAGGCATTTTCACTAACACAGGTTGCCCAGGGTGAAATTGTCCCAGGTATTTTCGTGGTTCATTGGGAACTTTTGGAGTGATGATATCAGCAGATACACAGAAAGCTTTCATTTTAGGACAGCCATCTCCACTCCATCTGTTATTTAATTGATAGATGGCATCATCCAATGGCAAATGCCAACCAGGTTCATGAGTTTTTGCAAAACGCTTAACCAATCCATTGGTGCGTTCAACAATGCCATTAGCCTGAGGATAATAGGGAGTATGAAATACCCATCGAATCCCTTCTTCTTTGGCCCAATCTTGTACCACTGTAGCGGTAAAGTGTGAACCGTTATCACTTTGGATTTCCTCAGGAAGGGGAAGTGTGCTGAACCACCCTTTTAGGCCTTTCACTGTGTTGTTCCCGGTAGCTGATTTGAAGCTGGTGGCCATAGCGAGGCCAGAGATAATCTCCACTCCGACTAGGACGTATCTTTTCTCACCTGATGATCTCAAGGGCCCAATATAATCAATTTGCCATGAATGCCACAATGTTTTCTTGTCCCGAATGTGTAAAGGAGGCGCCTTACTCGGATGATCTTTATTGAGTCGTAGGCGACATTGTGAACAGGCGGTTACTACTTGTTCACACAGCTTAACCGACACAGGCCACCCCCGGGCTAGACCTTCCTGATACAGATCAGCACGGCCTGTATGGCCACGCTTAATATGTAACCATTCGAGTAAGCGTTCCCATTCCCGACCATCATCTACAATGTCAATTTGCTGCAACCGCGTGAGGCTATCTACCTGTTGGTTGAATTGAGCAGTGATCGAGTTCGAACGATCATGGCCTTTTACCCAACCGATGTGCAATGTTCTCTGTCCTCCCATTTCCAACAGTTGCTTCCAACTCTCTGTCTCCCAGATTGGGACTCTATTCACCTGCCAATCATTGGCTGCCCAGTGTCCAATCCATTCAGTGGCTCCTTTAAAAACAGCATATGAGTCAGTGTAAATGTAAGTAGCCCCACGTTGTGCAGCTAGTAGGACGGCTCTGAGTTCCCCTACTTGTGCGCTACCTTCTCCTGTTTCAATTGCTCTTTCCCCCGTTGCTACTTCCAGTGCTACGGCCTTGTATTTCCACTTATTGTTCTCACGGTGAGATGACGCATCAGTAAACCACACTCCTGTAAGATCACTGCCTTCTTTCAGAGGAGGTGCTTCTTGGATTGGAGATGGTCTGTTTGGTGGGGATTGGAACAATAGGGCACCATCTATATCCTTCTGGAGCTTGGATACTTTGATACTACCTTCAGAGATTGGCATGATATCATTAATGCCTTCTAAATAAGCATACCACTTTCGAACTGTGGGTTTCTGGGCAATGCCGGCTGGCGGTGCTGTCCCTTTACGGACCACATCTAGGAGACGAAAAGGGCCCCGAACAATCACGCTCTGTTCTCTCCTTATCTGCTCTGCTCGTTGCAATGCTCGCACCAGGGACAGTAAACCCTTCTCTAGGTCTGAATATCTGCTCTCAGTATCATTAAAGGAGTGAGAGCTAAATTCTAATGGTCTCTCCGGTCCTGCTGGTCCCTTTTGCCATAAGTTACAATGAGAACCATGTTCGCTGGACCCCCATTCTACATGGACAGGGTCAGTTGGATGTATGGGGCCAAGTTGTTGGAATAACCTTAGCTCTTTTATTAGCAATTCCAGTGTATTAGTATGTTGTTCAGTCCACTCCCAGGATTTACCTTTTTTGAGCAAACAATAAAGGGGGCGAGCAATGATGGAAAAGCCAGGGATGTGTTTACGCCAATAACTTAAAGTTCCCAGAACTTGCTGTAACTCCTTCGTGCTGGAAGGATTCTGTCCATGTTCTATTTTTTTCAGGGTATCCTGAGGGACAGAAGCAGCTCCCTTAATCCACCAGACCCCCAGGAATTTAACTTCCTGTGCAGGTCCCTGACATTTTGAGTCTGGAATTTCCAATCCCAAATCTGATAATGTTTTTCGGATGTTTTGCATCATGTCTTGTACACTTTCTTGGCTCTCTCCCCCCCTATTAAGATGTCGTCAATATATTGGTATACTGTACATCCCTGTGAAACAGGAATCTCTGATAGCGCTTTAGCTAAAGCATTATGAGCAATGGTGGGGGAATGTTTGTATCCTTGTGGAAGTCGGTTAAAGGTATATTGGACTCCTTTCCACGTGAATGCAAACTGCGCTTTGTCTTGCTCAAGGAGGGGAATCATAAAAAACATGTCTTTTACATCTAAGGCAGCCATCCAAGGATGGGCAGCTCCTTTTATCATTGTCACAATTTCCGCGATACTCGGAACCGCAGCGGTCAGGGGTGCAGCGTTGGCGTTTAACTTTCGGTAATCTACTGTGAAACGCCATTGCCCGGTTGGTTTCTTTACTGGCCACACCGGTGAATTATAAGGCGAGTGAGTCCTCTGAATGATGTTTCTTTTTTCTAAATCTGATACCACCCCGTCTGCTCCTGCAAGTGCAGCTGCAGGCAGTGGGTACTGTCGGACGTTGGTAATTTTAGAGGGAGGCAAAGGTATAGATGTTTCTAATAGGCCCAGTTTAACTGCGTCTAATCCTTTTTTGCGTCCTGCAAAACTCCACGCAGTTCCATCCGGGAATTTCCACATTCGCCCACGCAGCACGTCAAATCCTAGGAGGTTAGAATGTGAGGCACCCACTAACACTTCTGCCCTAGTCATTCGCTGCTCTCCCGGCAACCAGAGGTTAATTTTTGCAGTGGGGCATGTTTTTACCACACCATCAATTCCTGTGAAGTTGACTCTGCGTCGGGTGGGATTTATACCTAGAAGTTGTGCTGTTTCGTTAGTGATTGCAGACATTTGGGCTCCAGTATCAATAATAAAATTTACCAATATCTTCCGGGGTCCAACAGGAATGATAATAACGGGTTCGGAGTCTTTATGAGAGAGCCATTGAATTGCTAGTACCTGCCGGACAGGGTGGCTCACTGCCCTCCCCGGGGATAGGAGTTTTTTGGCTGGGACTCTGTCAAATCAATCAAGTTACGTTCCGGTGCAGAAGGCACAATTTTCTCACGACTTGGGGATTCTCTGGTTAGACTTTTCTCCCCAGCCACATTATTCTTTCTAGTTAGAGATTGGACTAGTGTACGGAGGTCTCCCGTAGGGACACCGTGCAAGAATTGTCGGGGCACCCCTAATTGTAGGGCTTTACGCCACAACTCATTCCGGTCCTTATCAGGCTTAAACCTTTCCTCCGATTTAGGGTTTTTAGTGTGAGTTCGGACTTGGCGAACCTTTCGGGGGTGTTCGGAGGATTTCTCACTAGTTAGGCTGGCCCAGCCCATTCGGCGCCCATATTGATCTATTTCCTGTACATATTCATTCCAGGTGGGCATGTAGTGACGACGGCCCCGCCTATGAGCACCCCGAGCCTCTCGTATACGATCTTGAGTACGAACAAGGAACGGTTTCAGGCAATCGGGAAGACCACGGATGAGAGGGGCTAATCGATCGGGGTCGATAGGGGCTGACATTGGGGATTTCCGAAATTCCTCTCTGTCATACATGGCTTGCAGACAAGCTGCTTTCCGTACAGCCGCAAACAGATCAGAGTAGCCTGTAGCTCTAATCTCTAACGGCTCCCCCCTCTCTCGCGGATCCATACCCCCTGCCCAATAGGCTGCTCGAGCAGTTAGGGAATAATTATGATCCCCAGGCATAGTGGTTAAAAACACTCCTGGTCCCCAAGAGTCTCCTGCTTCTTCCTCACTCAGTATAATTCTGTCCCCCCCTTCAGAAGAAACTCGCCACACGTACTCAACAGCTGACTCTTCTGGTCGCCTCGAATATTTCTCCCTTATTTTTGTTAACTCGGTTGGTGTCCGTGGAACGGTACGCACAGTGGTGTGAATTTCATCATCGTCATCAACCGCAGCTTCAGTTTTAACCAGAGGACGTAAAGGAAAAACTTGGGATTTCAAAGTAAAAGTCCTTTCCTCCTCATCTTCTTCGTCATCCTCACTATTAGACAAAAAATCTCCGGTCTGGGTTCCGGAATTTGGATAACACATTAACTTACGAATCTGTTGGACATGGGTCGAGGGCTGCATTTTATCTAAGAGCCCAGTCACCCTTTCTAATAATATTTTAAGTTGAGCATTCTGGTTTCCTAAACATTCATTCTCACTCACAAGCTTATCGACGTGAGTTCTTAATTTTTCTCCTGTCTCCTTTTGCAAGGCTAATGATGACTTCAGCACCTCATTCTCCGATTTCAGGGTTGCATATTCTACAGCTGAAATCAGATTAGGAGCAGGGGTTTCTCTAGCTTCTTGTTGTGCACAAGATAAACAGGCGCCTAACACAGCACAAATCACACCCTTGCCTTTCCCCGCTCTGAGCTTCTGTGAAACCCGACACTCTTCAATACGTTCCACCACTTTCTCTTCATCCTTCCAAAATTTTTGGGCCCACTCCTTCCCAGCCTGGGAAGGGGCACAATCATATTTTTGCAGCAGTTTATCCATGGCAATCCTGCCGACTACGCCAAATTCTGTTGCGTGAAACGGGGCCAAGCGGTTTTGGCAGAAGATAAACCCCCTTGCGTTCTAACACTCCTCACCGAGGTGGGAGGCTAGGTGCGGCTAGGTTTAAATTCTGAGTGATGCCCAATTCAGCACTATCAGTCCAATCGCGTTTAATATGTATTAAACTACTACGATTTGGATACACTAATAGTGGACTGCACCTTCAGTCTAGTCGTGCTCCTGAACTAGCACGGCCTCTCTGTAGTTTTGGTCGCGTTCAGTGAGAAAGCGGAACGACTAGCTACTTAAACAGTGCAGTTTATTTAAACAACAGATATACAGGTTCTTTAGGATTGCCGGTGATAAATACACTGTCTGCAAAGCACGTGCAAATAAAGATATTGCTAAGTATACAAACGCGCGACAAAATTATAAACGATACAGCCTGGCTATAAACGTAGGGTAGAGATTCTCTAGAGAAATTTCTAAGTCCCCGAGAAAGCGCTCGGTGTAATCGAAGTCTTACCCAAAGGCGTCCCTATGGGGGGGAAGAAAGGCTCAGCCCGTCGACTGATCCCGGAAATCAGCGGTGGAATTCTTCGCGATGGTGTCTTCCCTGACATCCCCTCTCTCTTGGGCTATTTTTATATTATTTTTTTATCTTCAAAGTGGAGTTTGAGTGACTTTAGTCATACATACTTTTATTATGATTAATGTATTCAAGGAGGAGTGTTCACACCTCGGGGGCGGATAGCCTCCGGGATGGAGGTGTGTTTTGGTACATTGTGGTGAGCAAAGTTCGCACAAAAGGACAGCATTTCATCAACATTTGACGAAAGGTTGGCTCGGGTAGCGTGTAGGCCGCTTATCAGTTCCGTAGTACCATCTCGTCCCCATATCTGCTATTCGTCACAAGGGAAGGCCACGGAACAAGCGTGTTCCGTTCCATCCCTCGTGTAGTTTCGCAAACAACCTCGCGCAGGGAATCACAGATGTTGCATTCTTCGTGTGCTAGCTGTGGCTGTATTCTACCTCAGAAGCCTCTTGATTTTATGACTTTCCTTAATGTGTGAACAATGCTGTATTTTTGTATTCTTGGCCAATTTAGTAATTATTCCACATAATCCACCCCGTGACTACAGTCACTCAAGCTCCACGATAATCAATACTGATGGGGAATATCACATGTCCTCTTATGGCGAGGGATATCAAGTGCAAATACTTCTTGTGGGGTGATTAAGGGAGTTAAGCGTTTCATCATAATCCAAAGTCTAACATGCAAAACAATTGTCAAAGCAAAGCACAATACAGTGAGTACTAGTAGAACAACAACAGGATGGAGCATCTTGTTAAAAAGTCCTGTAGCTGTCGGTGACCATCCAAAGAGGGTGTCCCACCATTCATGTCCACCGTCTCTCTTGACCCTTTCCAGTACATGGTGTATTTCTTCAACATCATGATGGACAGCAATCAGAGTTCTTTGTCCATTTTCTTGGGCCTCTTTCAACAATCGCTTCAATTCATCGTGTTGTAGCAACTTCCTCACTAGTGAGAGATTCATTCCGATAGGGGTAGGCAGCAAATCTCGAATCAATGTGTAATTAGATTGTAGCAATTGAAAAGACGTAACAGGAGCTGAATAACTGAAGTCACATCCAATGATGTTAGTAAAGTTACAAACACAAAGATTTGAGTTATTACTTATATCTACTGCTATGTCATCTACGAATACAAAAGTACAGGGAGACCTCATGCAAACACACCCTTTCCCAATATATACAAGCACAGTTTCTGGGGTTTCATCAGGTTGTATCTCAAAATGACAAACATTCTGGTTGGTGTCAAGACAAATGTCTTGTGCCTTGAGAGTATTACTCTCACAAATGAATCCTTGTTGATCTCGTGAAATGCATGCTTCAACATCAACAGTTTGCCATTTATTCTCGTTTTGTTGTGCCCACACTCTATGCTCTACCGGATGGAGTATAGCTCCATGGTGATTCAACCCCAGTGCGATGATTGGGTATATGGTGTATACTGAGGCATTGCGTATCGTTAAGACAAAAGCTGTGGCTTTGCTCTCAGTGGGATCATAGGTGAAATTAACCAGATACCACCAGGATTGAAATTTTCTCTCAAACTCAATTGCATTATCCCATATTACTTTTCGAATTTCAGTGGGCAAGGTGCCTTCTTCACCTTCCCTTATAATTGCGGCTGTCATAGATTGCATCCACAGTTGGGCTTGGATACAACTAAGGGCCAAGGAAACATTGTTTTGGGTTGTACCAAGTGCATTTGTGATCAGCTGATGGTCTTTTTCACCTGTTTCCTCCCACTGAGGCAATATATTCGATAAAAGCCATTGGTGATTTCCCAATGCTGATAGAGAGGACTGTAGAGGATGTTTTAATTTGTCTAGATCACTAGTAGTTGTGACTAGTTTGTTTGCAAGTATCTCAGCATCTGTACTATTTAAGACTCCCAGTCCTGTTCCTAAGATACCAGTCACCTCTCTCTTCAGTCGTTGTGAGGTGTCAACAGTTCGCCGGCCTAACCATGCTGACCATCCTGCATAAGATGTACTCAGGAATGGTGAGCAGGTGGGTTTGATCGCAGAGATATTAATCTGCATTGACAATTCTACTCGTTTGAGGGAATATGTTGGGTTAAACGGTATTTGTTGTTGACCTGTGTGTTTAATGGCATAAGGGCCAATGTTAAAGGTGTAAGGAGTTAGACTAATGGAGGGCTGAGTAGCTACACCCTTGAAAGTTTGTGGGGGTGTAGGTTTTGGGTTCATTTCAACAGGTTCAGATGTATTTGAGTCAATCATAAATTCAAATAACAATTCCGTGCCCCTGTAGCCCCAAATACAATATACTATGATAGGTTTGATAAAGGTGAAGTTGTGCCAGCAATCTGAGTTTGGCTCTATAATTTTGTAACAATCAATCAGTGTTATGTTTGTCCGGTTTAGTAGAGTCTACATGGATGGTTTCAATTACAGTTGGTCTATGGTGAGCAGACCCATTGATTACTCGGCAGCTAATTTGTATTTTCTTTCCTGGGACGGCTTCAAGCTTAGCCATTTGGAGTGAGTCTTTCCAACTCCATTTATCTCTGGAATATACTTCACTTCCTTGTATAACCAGAGTGGAGAGATTTAAATCCCTCATGTTTTCTAGTGTCTCAGTGCTTGCAGTGTATCGTGACAGTGCATTATCCCAAAGCTCATCATCAAGGGGCAGATTCTTAAGTCCGCTCAATAAGGTGTCATTATCGGGGGTTTCAGATAGTGGCAGTGGAACCAGACTAGTCTGTGGAGTTGAGTCAGGTTCGACTTTATCTATGCTTTGATCTATCTCATGTTTTGAAAACACCTCATTTTCATGTAGGACTACAGTGGCCAGGCTCAATTTTCCTTTTCCTGTTCCTGCCATCGCATTGTGTTTTACATAAGCTTGAGACCACGGCCATTCTGGGTCTCTTTGACTACAAACAACAGGGAGTAAAAAGATAAAACTGAATAGCATCAATTCCATCTGCCAATTCGTCATTCTAAAATTTAGGCCTCCAGATGGCCATACATAACAAAAATAATATTATTGCCAGGATCAATGTCAGGATTCCCTGGAGACACTCGAGGTTAGCGTAGGCCAATGCGTCTGTCCACATACAGTTCTTCCGAGGTTCCTGTAAGACACAAAGGAAAAGAAAATCTGCTCGGTCTCATTTGACCGACGGGGTTAAAAAGAGGGCGAGATCCACCGGGTGCTGATCCGGTGTATCTTCCCTGAACAGTCTTTGGCTTCCCGTGCATGGGGGTTTTTGGGAGTAGCTAACACCATTGGTACTGTGCCAATTTGAGGCATTTTCACTAACACAGGTTGCCCAGGGTGAAATTGTCCCAGGTATTTTCGTGGTTCATTGGGAACTTTTGGAGTGATGATATCAGCAGATACACAGAAAGCTTTCATTTTAGGACAGCCATCTCCACTCCATCTGTTATTTAATTGATAGATGGCATCATCCAATGGCAAATGCCAACCAGGTTCATGAGTTTTTGCAAAACGCTTAACCAATCCATTGGTGCGTACAACAATGCCATTAGCCTGAGGATAATAGGGAGTATGAAATACCCATCGAATCCCTTCTTCTTTGGCCCAATCTTGTACCACTGTAGCGGTAAAGTGTGAACCGTTATCACTTTGGATTTCCTCAGGAAGGGGAAGTGTGCTGAACCACCCTTTTAGGCCTTTCACTGTGTTGTTCCCGGTAGCTGATTTGAAGCTGGTGGCCATAGCGAGGCCAGAGATAATCTCCACTCCGACTAGGACGTATCTTTTCTCACCTGATGATCTCAAGGGCCCAATATAATCAATTTGCCATGAATGCCACAATGTTTTCTTGTCCCGAATGTGTAAAGGAGGCGCCTTACTCGGATGATCTTTATTGAGTCGTAGGCGACATTGTGAACAGGCGGTTACTACTTGTTCACACAGCTTAACCGACACAGGCCACCCCCGGGCTAGACCTTCCTGATACAGATCAGCACGGCCTGTATGGCCACGCTTAATATGTAACCATTCGAGTAAGCGTTCCCATTCCCGACCATCATCTACAATGTCAATTTGCTGCAACCGCGTGAGGCTATCTACCTGTTGGTTGAATTGAGCAGTGATCGAGTTCGAACGATCATGGCCTTTTACCCAACCAACGTGCAATGTTCTCTGTCCTCCCATTTCCAACAGTTGCTTCCAACTCTCTGTCTCCCAGATTGGGACTCTATTCACCTGCCAATCATTGGCTGCCCAGTGTCCAATCCATTCAGTGGCTCCTTTAAAAACAGCATATGAGTCAGTGTAAATGTAAGTAGCCCCACGTTGTGCAGCTAGTAGGACGGCTCTGAGTTCCCCTACTTGTGCGCTACCTTCTCCTGTTTCAATTGCTCTTTCCCCCGTTGCTACTTCCAGTGCTACGGCCTTGTATTTCCACTTATTGTTCTCACGGTGAGATGACGCATCAGTAAACCACACTCCTGTAAGATCACTGCCTTCTTTCAGAGGAGGTGCTTCTTGGATTGGAGATGGTCTGTTTGGTGGGGATTGGAACAATAGGGCACCATCTATATCCTTCTGGAGCTTGGATACTTTGATACTACCTTCAGAGATTGGCATGATATCATTAATGCCTTCTAAATAAGCATACCACTTTCGAACTGTGGGTTTCTGGGCAATGCCGGCTGGTGGTGCTGTCCCTTTACGGACCACATCTAGGAGACGAAAAGGGCCCCGAACAATCACGCTCTGTTCTCTCCTTATCTGCTCTGCTCGTTGCAATGCTCGCACCAGGGACAGTAAACCCTTCTCTAGGTCTGAATATCTGCTCTCAGTATCATTAAAGGAGTGAGAGCTAAATTCTAATGGTCTCTCCGGTCCTGCTGGTCCCTTTTGCCATAAGTTACAATGAGAACCATGTTCGCTGGACCCCCATTCTACATGGACAGGGTCAGTTGGATGTATGGGGCCAAGTTGTTGGAATAACCTTAGCTCTTTTATTAGCAATTCCAGTGCATTAGTATGTTGTTCAGTCCACTCCCAGGATTTACCTTTTTTGAGCAAACAATAAAGGGGGCGAGCAATGATGGAAAAGCCAGGGATGTGTTTACGCCAATAACTTAAAGTTCCCAGAACTTGCTGTAACTCCTTCGTGCTGGAAGGATTCTGTCCATGTTCTATTTTTTTCAGGGTATCCTGAGGGACAGAAGCAGCTCCCTTAATCCACCAGACCCCCAGGAATTTAACTTCCTGTGCAGGTCCCTGACATTTTGAGTCTGGAATTTCCAATCCCAAATCTGATAATGTTTTTCGGATGTTTTGCATCATGTCTTGTACACTTTCTTGGCTCTCTCCCCCCCTATTAAGATGTCGTCAATATATTGGTATACTGTACATCCCTGTGAAACAGGAATCTCTGATAGCGCTTTAGCTAAAGCATTATGAGCAATGGTGGGGGAATGTTTGTATCCTTGTGGAAGTCGGTTAAAGGTATATTGGACTCCTTTCCACGTGAATGCAAACTGCGCTTTGTCTTGCTCAAGGAGGGGAATCATAAAAAACATGTCTTTTACATCTAAGGCAGCCATCCAAGGATGGGCAGCTCCTTTTATCATTGTCACAATTTCCGCGATACTCGGAACCGCAGCGGTCAGGGGTGCAGTGTTGGCGTTTAACTTTCGGTAATCTACTGTGAAACGCCATTGCCCGGTTGGTTTCTTTACTGGCCACACCGGTGAATTATAAGGCGAGTGAGTCCTCTTAATGATGTTTCTTTTTTCTAAATCTGATACCACCCCGTCTGCTCCTGCAAGTGCAGCTGCAGGCAGTGGGTACTGTCGGACGTTGGTAATTTTAGAGGGAGGCAAAGGTATAGATGTTTCTAATAGGCCCAGTTTAACTGCGTCTAATCCTTTTTTGCGTCCTGCAAAACTCCACGCAGTTCCATCCGGGAATTTCCACATTCGCCCACGCAGCACGTCAAATCCTAGGAGGTTAGAATGTGAGGCACCCACTAACACTTCTGCCCTAGTCATTCGCTGCTCTCCCGGCAACCAGAGGTTAATTTTTGCAGTGGGGCATGTTTTTACCACACCATCAATTCCTGTGAAGTTGACTCTGCGTCGGGTGGGATTTATACCTAGAAGTTGTGCTGTTTCGTTAGTGATTGCAGACATTTGGGCTCCAGTATCAATAATAAAATTTACCAATATCTTCCGGGGTCCAACAGGAATGATAATAACGGGTTCGGAGTCTTTATGAGAGAGCCATTGAATTGCTAGTACCTGCCGGACAGGGTGGCTCACTGCCCTCCCCGGGGATAGGAGTTTTTTGGCTGGGACTCTGTCAAATCAATCAAGTTACGTTCCGGTGCAGAAGGCACAATTTTCTCACGACTTGGGGATTCTCTGGTTAGACTTTTCTCCCCAGCCACATTATTCTTTCTAGTTAGAGATTGGACTAGTGTACGGAGGTCTCCCGTAGGGACACCGTGCAAGAATTGTCGGGGCACCCCTAATTGTAGGGCTTTACGCCACAACTCATTCCGGTCCTTATCAGGCTTAAACCGTTCCTCCGATTTAGGGTTTTTAGTGTGAGTTCGGACTTGGTGAACCTTTCGGGGGTGTTCGGAGGATTTCTCACTAGTTAGGCTGGCCCAGCCCATTCGGCGCCCATATTGATCTATTTCCTGTACATATTCATTCCAGGTGGGCATGTAGTGACGACGGCCCCGCCTATGAGCACCCCGAGCCTCTCGTATACGATCTTGAGTACGAACAAGGAACGGTTTCAGGCAATCGGGAAGACCACGGATGAGAGGGGCTAATCGATCGGGGTCGATAGGGGCTGACATTGGGGATTTCCGAAATTCCTCTCTGTCATACATGGCTTGCAGACAAGCTGCTTTCCGTACAGCCGCAAACAGATCAGAGTAGCCTGTAGCTCTAATCTCTAACGGCTCCCCCCTCTCTCGCGGATCCATACCCCCTGCCCAATAGGCTGCTCGAGCAGTTAGGGAATAATTATGATCCCCAGGCATAGTGGTTAAAAACACTCCTGGTCCCCAAGAGTCTCCTGCTTCTTCCTCACTCAGCATAATTCTGTCCCCCCCTTCAGAAGAAACTCGCCACACGTACTCAACAGCTGACTCTTCTGGTCGCCTCGAATATTTCTCCCTTATTTTTGTTAACTCGGTTGGTGTCCGTGGAACGGTACGCACAGTGGTGTGAATTTCATCATCGTCATCAACCGCAGCTTCAGTTTTAACCAGAGGACGTAAAGGAAAAACTTGGGATTTCAAAGTAAAAGTCCTTTCCTCCTCATCTTCTTCGTCATCCTCACTATTAGACAAAAAATCTCCGGTCTGGGTTCCGGAATTTGGATAACACATTAACTTACGAATCTGTTGGACCTGGGTCGAGGGCTGCATTTTATCTAAGAGCCCAGTCACCCTTTCTAATAATATTTTAAGTTGAGCATTCTGGTTTCCTAAACATTCATTCTCACTCACAAGCTTATCGACGTGAGTTCTTAATTTTTCTCCTGTCTCCTTTTGCAAGGCTAATGATGACTTCAGCACCTCATTCTCCGATTTCAGGGTTGCATATTCTACAGCTGAAATCAGATTAGGAGCAGGGGTTTCTCTAGCTTCTTGTTGTGCACAAGATAAACAGGCGCCTAACGCAGCACAAATCACACCCTTGCCTTTCCCCGCTCTGAGCTTCTGTGAAACCCGACACTCTTCAATACGTTCCACCACTTTCTCTTCATCCTTCCAAAATTTTTGGGCCCACTCCTTCCCAGCCTGGGAAGGGGCACAATCATATTTTTGCAGCAGTTTATCCATGGCAATCCTGCCGACTACGCCAAATTCTGTTGCGTGAAACGGGGCCAAGCGGTTTTGGCAGAAGATGAACCCCCTTGCGTTCTAACACTCCTCACCGAGGTGGGAGGCTAGGTGCGGCTAGGTTTAAATTCTGAGTGATGCCCAATTCAGCACTATCAGTCCAATCGCGTTTAATATGTATTAAACTACTACGATTTGGATACACTAATAGTGGACTGCACCTTCAGTCTAGTCGTGCTCCTGAACTAGCACGGCCTCTCTGTAGTTTTGGTCGCGTTCAGTGAGAAAGCGGAACGACTAGCTACTTAAACAGTGCAGTTTATTTAAACAACAGATATACAGGTTCTTTAGGATTGCCGGTGATAAATACACTGTCTGCAAAGCACGTGCAAATAAAGATATTGCTAAGTATACAAACGCGCGACAAAATTATAAACGATACAGCCTGGCTATAAACGTAGGGTAGAGATTCTCTAGAGAAATTTCTAAGTCCCCGAGAAAGCGCTCGGTGTAATCGAAGTCTTACCCAAAGGCGTCCCTATGGGGGGGAAGAAAGGCTCAGCCCGTCGACTGATCCCGGAAATCAGCGGTGGAATTCTTCGCGATGGTGTCTTCCCTGACATCCCCTCTCTCTTGGGCTATTTTTATATTATTTTTTTATCTTCAAAGTGGAGTTTGAGTGACTTTAGTCATACATACTTTTATTATGATTAATGTATTCAAGGAGGAGTGTTCACACCTCGGGGGCGGATAGCCTCCGGGATGGAGGTGTGTTTTGGTACATTGTGGTGAGCAAAGTTCGCACAAAAGGACAGCATTTCATCAACATTTGACGAAAGGTTGGCTCGGGTAGCGTGTAGGCCGCTTATCAGTTCCGTAGTACCATCTCGTCCCCATATCTGCTATTCGTCACAAGGGAAGGCCACGGAACAAGCGTGTTCCGTTCCATCCCTCGTGTAGTTTCGCAAACAACCTCGCGCAGGGAATCACAGATGTTGCATTCTTCGTGTGCTAGCTGTGGCTGTATTCTACCTCAGAAGCCTCTTGATTTTATGACTTTCCTTAATGTGTGAACAATGCTGTATTTTTGTATTCTTGGCCAATTTAGTAATTATTCCACATAATCCACCCCGTGACTACGGTCACTCAAGCTCCACGATAATCAATACTGATGGGGAATATCACACGTCCTCTTATGGCGAGGGATATCAAGTGCAAATACTTCTTGCGGGGTGATTAAGCGAGTTAAGCGTTTCATCATAATCCAAAGTCTAACATGCAAAACAATTGTCAAAGCAAAGCACAATACAGTGAGTACTAGTAGAACAACAACAGGATGGAGCATCTTGTTAAAAAGTCCTGTAGCTGTCGGTGACCATCCAAAGAGGGTGTCCCACCATTCATGTCCACCGTCTCTCTTGACCCTTTCCAGTACATGGTGTATTTCTTCAACATCATGATGGACAGTAATCAGAGTTCTTTGTCCATTTTCTTGGGCCTCTTTCAACAATCGCTTCAATTCATCGTGTTGTAGCAACTTCCTCACTAGTGAGAGATTCATTCCGATAGGGGTAGGCAGCAAATCTCGAATCAATGTGTAATTAGATTGTAGCAATTGAAAAGACGTAACAGGAGCTGAATAACTGAAGTCACATCCAATGATGTTAGTAAAGTTACAAACACAAAGATTTGAGTTATTACTTATATCTACTGCTATGTCATCTACGAATACAAAAGTACAGGGAGACCTCATGCAAACACACCCTTTCCCAATATATACAAGCACAGTTTCTGGGGTTTCATCAGGTTGTATCTCAAAATGACAAACATTCTGGTTGGTGTCAAGACAAATGTCTTGTGCCTTGAGAGTATTACTCTCACAAATGAATCCTTGTTGATCTCGTGAAATGCATGCTTCAACATCAACAGTTTGCCATTTATTCTCGTTTTGTTGCGCCCACACTCTATGCTCTACCGGATGGAGTATAGCTCCATGGTGATTCAACCCCAGTGCGATGATTGGGTATATGGTGTATACCGAGGCATTGCGTATCGTTAAGACAAAAGCTGTGGCTTTGCTCTCAGTGGGATCATAGGTGAAATTAACCAGATACCACCAGGATTGAAATTTTCTCTCAAACTCAATTGCATTATCCCATATTACTTTTCGAATTTCAGTGGGCAAGGTGCCTTCTTCACCTTCCCTTATAATTGCGGCTGTCATAGATTGCATCCACAGTTGGGCTTGGATACAACTAAGGGCCAAGGAAACATTGTTTGGGGTTGTACCAAGTGCATTTGTGATCAGCTGATGGTCTTTTTCACCTGTTTCCTCCCACTGAGGCAATATATTCGATAAAAGCCATTGGTGATTTCCCAATGCTGATAGAGAGGACTGTAGAGGATGTTTTAATTTGTCTAGAGCACTAGTAGTTGTGACTAGTTTGTTTGCAAGTATCTCAGCATCTGTACTATTTAAGACTCCCAGTCCTGTTCCTAAGATACCAGTCACCTCTCTCTTCAGTCGTTGTGAGGTGTCAACAGTTCGCCGGCCTAACCATGCTGACCATCCTGCATAAGATGTACTCAGGAATGGTGAGCAGGTGGGTTTGATCGCAGAGATATTAATCTGCATTGACAATTCTACTCGTTTGAGGGAATATGTTGGGTTAAACGGTATTTGTTGTTGACCTGTGTGTTTAATGGCATAAGGGCCAATGTTAAAGGTGTAAGGAGTTAGACTAATGGAGGGCTGAGTAGCTACACCCTTGAAAGTTTGTGGGGGTGTAGGTTTTGGGTTCATTTCAACAGGTTCAGATGTATTTGAGTCAATCATAAATTCAAATAACAATTCCGTGCCCCTGTAGCCCCAAATACAATATACTATGATAGGTTTGATAAAGGTGAAGTTGTGCCAGCAATCTGAGTTTGGCTCTATAATTTTGTAACAATCAATCAGTGTTATGTTTGTCCGGTTTAGTAGAGTCTACATGGATGGTTTCAATTACAGTTGGTCTATGGTGAGCAGACCCATTGATTACTCGGCAGCTAATTTGTATTTTCTTTCCTGGGACGGCTTCAAGCTTAGCCATTTGGAGTGAGTCTTTCCAACTCCATTTATCTCTGGAATATACTTCACTTCCTTGTATAACCAGAGTGGAGAGATTTAAATCCCTCATGTTTTCTAGTGTCTCAGTGCTTGCAGTGTATCGTGACAGTGCATTATCCCAAAGCTCATCATCAAGGGGCAGATTCTTAAGTCCGCTCAATAAGGTGTCATTATCGGGGGTTTCAGATAGTGGCAGTGGAACCAGACTAGTCTGTGGAGTTGAGTCAGGTTCGACTTTATCTATGCTTTGATCTATCTCATGTTTTGAAAACACCTCATTTTCATGTAGGACTACAGTGGCCAGGCTCAATTTTCCTTTTCCTGTTCCTGCCATCGCATTGTGTTTTACATAAGCTTGAGACCACGGCCATTCTGGGTCTCTTTGACTACAAACAACAGGGAGTAAAAAGATAAAACTGAATAGCATCAATTCCATCTGCCAATTCGTCATTCTAAAATTTAGGCCTCCAGATGGCCATACATAACAAAAATAATATTATTGCCAGGATCAATGTCAGGATTCCCTGGAGACACTCGAGGTTAGCGTAGGCCAATGCGTCTGTCCACGTACAGTTCTTCCGAGGTTCCTGTAAGACACAAAGGAAAAGAAAATCTGCTCGGTCTCATTTGACCGACGGGGTTAAAAAGAGGGCGAGATCCACCGGGTGCTGATCCGGTGTATCTTCCCTGAACAGTCTTTGGCTTCCCGTGCATGGGGGTTTTTGGGAGTAGCTAACACCATTGGTACTGTGCCAATTTGAGGCATTTTCACTAACACAGGTTGCCCAGGGTGAAATTGTCCCAGGTATTTTCGTGGTTCATTGGGAACTTTTGGAGTGATGATATCAGCAGATACACAGAAAGCTTTCATTTTAGGACAGCCATCTCCACTCCATCTGTTATTTAATTGATAGATGGCATCATCCAATGGCAAATGCCAACCAGGTTCATGAGTTTTTGCAAAACGCTTAACCAATCCATTGGTGCGTTCAACAATGCCATTAGCCTGAGGATAATAGGGAGTATGAAATACCCATCGAATCCCTTCTTCTTTGGCCCAATCTTGTACCACTGTAGCGGTAAAGTGTGAACCGTTATCACTTTGGATTTCCTCAGGAAGGGGAAGTGTGCTGAACCACCCTTTTAGGCCTTTCACTGTGTTGTTCCCGGTAGCTGATTTGAAGCTGGTGGCCATAGCGAGGCCAGAGATAATCTCCACTCCGACTAGGACGTATCTTTTCTCACCTGATGATCTCAAGGGCCCAATATAATCAATTTGCCATGAATGCCACAATGTTTTCTTGTCCCGAATGTGTAAAGGAGGCGCCTTACTCGGATGATCTTTATTGAGTCGTAGGCGACATTGTGAACAGGCGGTTACTACTTGTTCACACAGCTTAACCGACACAGGCCACCCCCGGGCTAGACCTTCCTGATACAGATCAGCACGGCCTGTATGGCCACGCTTAATATGTAACCATTCGAGTAAGCGTTCCCATTCCCGACCATCATCTACAATGTCAATTTGCTGCAACCGCGTGAGGCTATCTACCTGTTGGTTGAATTGAGCAGTGATCGAGTTCGAACGATCATGGCCTTTTACCCAACCAACGTGCAATGTTCTCTGTCCTCCCATTTCCAACAGTTGCTTCCAACTCTCTGTCTCCCAGATTGGGACTCTATTCACCTGCCAATCATTGGCTGCCCAGTGTCCAATCCATTCAGTGGCTCCTTTAAAAACAGCATATGAGTCAGTGTAAATGTAAGTAGCCCCACGTTGTGCAGCTAGTAGGACGGCTCTGAGTTCCCCTACTTGTGCGCTACCTTCTCCTGTTTCAATTGCTCTTTCCCCCGTTGCTACTTCCAGTGCTACGGCCTTGTATTTCCACTTATTGTTCTCACGGTGAGATGACGCATCAGTAAACCACACTCCTGTAAGATCACTGCCTTCTTTCAGAGGAGGTGCTTCTTGGATTGGAGATGGTCTGTTTGGTGGGGATTGGAACAATAGGGCACCATCTATATCCTTCTGGAGCTTGGATACTTTGATACTACCTTCAGAGATTGGCATGATATCATTAATGCCTTCTAAATAAGCATACCACTTTCGAACTGTGGGTTTCTGGGCAATGCCGGCTGGTGGTGCTGTCCCTTTACGGACCACATCTAGGAGACGAAAAGGGCCCCGAACAATCACGCTCTGTTCTCTCCTTATCTGCTCTGCTCGTTGCAATGCTCGCACCAGGGACAGTAAACCCTTCTCTAGGTCTGAATATCTGCTCTCAGTATCATTAAAGGAGTGAGAGCTAAATTCTAATGGTCTCTCCGGTCCTGCTGGTCCCTTTTGCCATAAGTTACAATGAGAACCATGTTCGCTGGACCCCCATTCTACATGGACAGGGTCAGTTGGATGTATGGGGCCAAGTTGTTGGAATAACCTTAGCTCTTTTATTAGCAATTCCAGTGCATTAGTATGTTGTTCAGTCCACTCCCAGGATTTACCTTTTTTGAGCAAACAATAAAGGGGGCGAGCAATGATGGAAAAGCCAGGGATGTGTTTACGCCAATAACTTAAAGTTCCCAGAACTTGCTGTAACTCCTTCGTGCTGGAAGGATTCTGTCCATGTTCTATTTTTTTCAGGGTATCCTGAGGGACAGAAGCAGCTCCCTTAATCCACCAGACCCCCAGGAATTTAACTTCCTGTGCAGGTCCCTGACATTTTGAGTCTGGAATTTCCAATCCCAAATCTGATAATGTTTTTCGGATGTTTTGCATCATGTCTTGTACACTTTCTTGGCTCTCTCCCCCCCTATTAAGATGTCGTCAATATATTGGTATACTGTACATCCCTGTGAAACAGGAATCTCTGATAGCGCTTTAGCTAAAGCATTATGAGCAATGGTGGGGGAATGTTTGTATCCTTGTGGAAGTCGGTTAAAGGTATATTGGACTCCTTTCCACGTGAATGCAAACTGCGCTTTGTCTTGCTCAAGGAGGGGAATCATAAAAAACATGTCTTTTACATCTAAGGCAGCCATCCAAGGATGGGCAGCTCCTTTTATCATTGTCACAATTTCCGCGATACTCGGAACCGCAGCGGTCAGGGGTGCAGTGTTGGCGTTTAACTTTCGGTAATCTACTGTGAAACGCCATTGCCCGGTTGGTTTCTTTACTGGCCACACCGGTGAATTATAAGGCGAGTGAGTCCTCTGAATGATGTTTCTTTTTTCTAAATCTGATACCACCCCGTCTGCTCCTGCAAGTGCAGCTGCAGGCAGTGGGTACTGTCGGACGTTGGTAATTTTAGAGGGAGGCAAAGGTATAGATGTTTCTAATAGGCCCAGTTTAACTGTGTCTAATCCTTTTTTGCGTCCTGCAAAACTCCACGCAGTTCCATCCGGGAATTTCCACATTCGCCCACGCAGCACGTCAAATCCTAGGAGGTTAGAATGTGAGGCACCCACTAACACTTCTGCCCTAGTCATTCGCTGCTCTCCCGGCAACCAGAGGTTAATTTTTGCAGTGGGGCATGTTTTTACCACACCATCAATTCCTGTGAAGTTGACTCTGCGTCGGGTGGGATTTATACCTAGAAGTTGTGCTGTTTCGTTAGTGATTGCAGACATTTGGGCTCCAGTATCAATAATAAAATTTACCAATATCTTCCGGGGTCCAACAGGAATGATAATAACGGGTTCGGAGTCTTTATGAGAGAGCCATTGAATTGCTAGTACCTGCCGGACAGGGTGGCTCACTGCCCTCCCCGGGGATAGGAGTTTTTTGGCTGGGACTCTGTCAAATCAATCAAGTTACGTTCCGGTGCAGAAGGCACAATTTTCTCACGACTTGGGGATTCTCTGGTTAGACTTTTCTCCCCAGCCACATTATTCTTTCTAGTTAGAGATTGGACTAGTGTACGGAGGTCTCCCGTAGGGACACCGTGCAAGAATTGTCGGGGCACCCCTAATTGTAGGGCTTTACGCCACAACTCATTCCGGTCCTTATCAGGCTTAAACCTTTCCTCCGATTTAGGGTTTTTAGTGTGAGTTCGGACTTGGCGAACCTTTCGGGGGTGTTCGGAGGATTTCTCACTAGTTAGGCTGGCCCAGCCCATTCGGCGCCCATATTGATCTATTTCCTGTACATATTCATTCCAGGTGGGCATGTAGTGACGACGGCCCCGCCTATGAGCACCCCGAGCCTCTCGTATACGATCTTGAGTACGAACAAGGAACGGTTTCAGGCAATCGGGAAGACCACGGATGAGAGGGGCTAATCGATCGGGGTCGATAGGGGCTGACATTGGGGATTTCCGAAATTCCTCTCTGTCATACATGGCTTGCAGACAAGCTGCTTTCCGTACAGCCGCAAACAGATCAGAGTAGCCTGTAGCTCTAATCTCTAACGGCTCCCCCCTCTCTCGCGGATCCATACCCCCTGCCCAATAGGCTGCTCGAGCAGTTAGGGAATAATTATGATCCCCAGGCATAGTGGTTAAAAACACTCCTGGTCCCCAAGAGTCTCCTGCTTCTTCCTCACTCAGCATAATTCTGTCCCCCCCTTCAGAAGAAACTCGCCACACGTACTCAACAGCTGACTCTTCTGGTCGCCTCGAATATTTCTCCCTTATTTTTGTTAACTCGGTTGGTGTCCGTGGAACGGTACGCACAGTGGTGTGAATTTCATCATCGTCATCAACCGCAGCTTCAGTTTTAACCAGAGGACGTAAAGGAAAAACTTGGGATTTCAAAGTAAAAGTCCTTTCCTCCTCATCTTCTTCGTCATCCTCACTATTAGACAAAAAATCTCCGGTCTGGGTTCCGGAATTTGGATAACACATTAACTTACGAATCTGTTGGACCTGGGTCGAGGGCTGCATTTTATCTAAGAGCCCAGTCACCCTTTCTAATAATATTTTAAGTTGAGCATTCTGGTTTCCTAAACATTCATTCTCACTCACAAGCTTATCGACGTGAGTTCTTAATTTTTCTCCTGTCTCCTTTTGCAAGGCTAATGATGACTTCAGCACCTCATTCTCCGATTTCAGGGTTGCATATTCTACAGCTGAAATCAGATTAGGAGCAGGGGTTTCTCTAGCTTCTTGTTGTGCACAAGATAAACAGGCGCCTAACGCAGCACAAATCACACCCTTGCCTTTCCCCGCTCTGAGCTTCTGTGAAACCCGACACTCTTCAATACGTTCCACCACTTTCTCTTCATCCTTCCAAAATTTTTGGGCCCACTCCTTCCCAGCCTGGGAAGGGGCACAATCATATTTTTGCAGCAGTTTATCCATGGCAATCCTGCCGACTACGCCAAATTCTGTTGCGTGAAACGGGGCCAAGCGGTTTTGGCAGAAGATAAACCCCCTTGCGTTCTAACACTCCTCACCGAGGTGGGAGGCTAGGTGCGGCTAGGTTTAAATTCTGAGTGATGCCCAATTCAGCACTATCAGTCCAATCGCGTTTAATATGTATTAAACTACTACGATTTGGATACACTAATAGTGGACTGCACCTTCAGTCTAGTCGTGCTCCTGAACTAGCACGGCCTCTCTGTAGTTTTGGTCGCGTTCAGTGAGAAAGCGGAACGACTAGCTACTTAAACAGTGCAGTTTATTTAAACAACAGATATACAGGTTCTTTAGGATTGCCGGTGATAAATACACTGTCTGCAAAGCACGTGCAAATAAAGATATTGCTAAGTATACAAACGCGCGACAAAATTATAAACGATACAGCCTGGCTATAAACGTAGGGTAGAGATTCTCTAGAGAAATTTCTAAGTCCCCGAGAAAGCGCTCGGTGTAATCGAAGTCTTACCCAAAGGCGTCCCTATGGGGGGGAAGAAAGGCTCAGCCCGTCGACTGATCCCGGAAATCAGCGGTGGAATTCTTCGCGATGGTGTCTTCCCTGACATCCCCTCTCTCTTGGGCTATTTTTATATTATTTTTTTATCTTCAAAGTGGAGTTTGAGTGACTTTAGTCATACATACTTTTATTATGATTAATGTATTCAAGGAGGAGTGTTCACACCTCGGGGGCGGATAGCCTCCGGGATGGAGGTGTGTTTTGGTACATTGTGGTGAGCAAAGTTCGCACAAAAGGACAGCATTTCATCAACATTTGACGAAAGGTTGGCTCGGGTAGCGTGTAGGCCGCTTATCAGTTCCGTAGTACCATCTCGTCCCCATATCTGCTATTCGTCACAAGGGAAGGCCACGGAACAAGCGTGTTCCGTTCCATCCCTCGTGTAGTTTCGCAAACAACCTCGCGCAGGGAATCACAGATGTTGCATTCTTCGTGTGCTAGCTGTGGCTGTATTCTACCTCAGAAGCCTCTTGATTTTATGACTTTCCTTAATGTGTGAACAATGCTGTATTTTTGTATTCTTGGCCAATTTAGTAATTATTCCACATAATCCACCCCGTGACTACAGTCACTCAAGCTCCACGATAATCAATACTGATGGGGAATATCACATGTCCTCTTATGGCGAGGGATATCAAGTGCAAATACTTCTTGCGGGGTGATTAAGCGAGTTAAGCGTTTCATCATAATCCAAAGTCTAACATGCAAAACAATTGTCAAAGCAAAGCACAATACAGTGAGTACTAGTAGAACAACAACAGGATGGAGCATCTTGTTAAAAAGTCCTGTAGCTGTCGGTGACCATCCAAAGAGGGTGTCCCACCATTCATGTCCACCGTCTCTCTTGACCCTTTCCAGTACATGGTGTATTTCTTCAACATCATGATGGACAGTAATCAGAGTTCTTTGTCCATTTTCTTGGGCCTCTTTCAACAATCGCTTCAATTCATCGTGTTGTAGCAACTTCCTCACTAGTGAGAGATTCATTCCGATAGGGGTAGGCAGCAAATCTCGAATCAATGTGTAATTAGATTGTAGCAATTGAAAAGACGTAACAGGAGCTGAATAACTGAAGTCACATCCAATGATGTTAGTAAAGTTACAAACACAAAGATTTGAGTTATTACTTATATCTACTGCTATGTCATCTACGAATACAAAAGTACAGGGAGACCTCATGCAAACACACCCTTTCCCAATATATACAAGCACAGTTTCTGGGGTTTCATCAGGTTGTATCTCAAAATGACAAACATTCTGGTTGGTGTCAAGACAAATGTCTTGTGCCTTGAGAGTATTACTCTCACAAATGAATCCTTGTTGATCTCGTGAAATGCATGCTTCAACATCAACAGTTTGCCATTTATTCTCGTTTTGTTGTGCCCACACTCTATGCTCTACCGGATGGAGTATAGCTCCATGGTGATTCAACCCCAGTGCGATGATTGGGTATATGGTGTATACTGAGGCATTGCGTATCGTTAAGACAAAAGCTGTGGCTTTGCTCTCAGTGGGATCATAGGTGAAATTAACCAGATACCACCAGGATTGAAATTTTCTCTCAAACTCAATTGCATTATCCCATATTACTTTTCGAATTTCAGTGGGCAAGGTGCCTTCTTCACCTTCCCTTATAATTGCGGCTGTCATAGATTGCATCCACAGTTGGGCTTGGATACAACTAAGGGCCAAGGAAACATTGTTTTGGGTTGTACCAAGTGCATTTGTGATCAGCTGATGGTCTTTTTCACCTGTTTCCTCCCACTGAGGCAATATATTCGATAAAAGCCATTGGTGATTTCCCAATGCTGGTAGAGAGGACTGTAGAGGATGTTTTAATTTGTCTAGATCACTAGTAGTTGTGACTAGTTTGTTTGCAAGTATCTCAGCATCTATACTATTTAAGACTCCCAGTCCTGTTCCTAAGATACCAGTCACCTCTCTCTTCAGTCGTTGTGAGGTGTCAACAGTTCGCCGGCCTAACCATGCTGACCATCCTGCATAAGATGTACTCAGGAATGGTGAGCAGGTGGGTTTGATCGCAGAGATATTAATCTGCATTGACAATTCTACTCGTTTGAGGGAATATGTTGGGTTAAACGGTATTTGTTGTTGACCTGTGTGTTTAATGGCATAAGGGCCAATGTTAAAGGTGTAAGGAGTTAGACTAATGGAGGGCTGAGTAGCTACACCCTTGAAAGTTTGTGGGGGTGTAGGTTTTGGGTTCATTTCAACAGGTTCAGATGTATTTGAGTCAATCATAAATTCAAATAACAATTCCGTGCCCCTGTAGCCCCAAATACAATATACTATGATAGGTTTGATAAAGGTGAAGTTGTGCCAGCAATCTGAGTTTGGCTCTATAATTTTGTAACAATCAATCAGTGTTATATTTGTCCGGTTTAGTAGAGTCTACATGGATGGTTTCAATTACAGTTGGTCTATGGTGAGCAGACCCATTGATTACTCGGCAGCTAATTTGTATTTTCTTTCCTGGGACGGCTTCAAGCTTAGCCATTTGGAGTGAGTCTTTCCAACTCCATTTATCTCTGGAATATACTTCACTTCCTTGTATAACCAGAGTGGAGAGATTTAAATCCCTCATGTTTTCTAGTGTCTCAGTGCTTGCAGTGTATCGTGACAGTGCATTATCCCAAAGCTCATCATCAAGGGGCAGATTCTTAAGTCCGCTCAATAAGGTGTCATTATCGGGGGTTTCAGATAGTGGCAGTGGAACCAGACTAGTCTGTGGAGTTGAGTCAGGTTCGACTTTATCTATGCTTTGATCTATCTCATGTTTTGAAAACACCTCATTTTCATGTAGGACTACAGTGGCCAGGCTCAATTTTCCTTTTCCTGTTCCTGCCATCGCATTGTGTTTTACATAAGCTTGAGACCACGGCCATTCTGGGTCTCTTTGACTACAAACAACAGGGAGTAAAAAGATAAAACTGAATAGCATCAATTCCATCTGCCAATTCGTCATTCTAAAATTTAGGCCTCCAGATGGCCATACATAACAAAAATAATATTATTGCCAGGATCAATGTCAGGATTCCCTGGAGACACTCGAGGTTAGCGTAGGCCAATGCGTCTGTCCACGTACAGTTCTTCCGAGGTTCCTGTAAGACACAAAGGAAAAGAAAATCTGCTCGGTCTCATTTGACCGACGGGGTTAAAAAGAGGGCGAGATCCACCGGGTGCTGATCCGGTGTATCTTCCCTGAACAGTCTTTGGCTTCCCGTGCATGGGGGTTTTTGGGAGTAGCTAACACCATTGGTACTGTGCCAATTTGAGGCATTTTCACTAACACAGGTTGCCCAGGGTGAAATTGTCCCAGGTATTTTCGTGGTTCATTGGGAACTTTTGGAGTGATGATATCAGCAGATACACAGAAAGCTTTCATTTTAGGACAGCCATCTCCACTCCATCTGTTATTTAATTGATAGATGGCATCATCCAATGGCAAATGCCAACCAGGTTCATGAGTTTTTGCAAAACGCTTAACCAATCCATTGGTGCGTTCAACAATGCCATTAGCCTGAGGATAATAGGGAGTATGAAATACCCATCGAATCCCTTCTTCTTTGGCCCAATCTTGTACCACTGTAGCGGTAAAGTGTGAACCGTTATCACTTTGGATTTCCTCAGGAAGGGGAAGTGTGCTGAACCACCCTTTTAGGCCTTTCACTGTGTTGTTCCCGGTAGCTGATTTGAAGCTGGTGGCCATAGCGAGGCCAGAGATAATCTCCACTCCGACTAGGACGTATCTTTTCTCACCTGATGATCTCAAGGGCCCAATATAATCAATTTGCCATGAATGCCACAATGTTTTCTTGTCCCGAATGTGTAAAGGAGGCGCCTTACTCGGATGATCTTTATTGAGTCGTAGGCGACATTGTGAACAGGCGGTTACTACTTGTTCACACAGCTTAACCGACACAGGCCACCCCCGGGCTAGACCTTCCTGATACAGATCAGCACGGCCTGTATGGCCACGCTTAATATGTAACCATTCGAGTAAGCGTTCCCATTCCCGACCATCATCTACAATGTCAATTTGCTGCAACCGCGTGAGGCTATCTACCTGTTGGTTGAATTGAGCAGTGATCGAGTTCGAACGATCATGGCCTTTTACCCAACCAATGTGCAATGTTCTCTGTCCTCCCATTTCCAACAGTTGCTTCCAACTCTCTGTCTCCCAGATTGGGACTCTATTCACCTGCCAATCATTGGCTGCCCAGTGTCCAATCCATTCAGTGGCTCCTTTAAAAACAGCATATGAGTCAGTGTAAATGTAAGTAGCCCCACGTTGTGCAGCTAGTAGGACGGCTCTGAGTTCCCCTACTTGTGCGCTACCTTCTCCTGTTTCAATTGCTCTTTCCCCCGTTGCTACTTCCAGTGCTACGGCCTTGTATTTCCACTTATTGTTCTCACGGTGAGATGACGCATCAGTAAACCACACTCCTGTAAGATCACTGCCTTCTTTCAGAGGAGGTGCTTCTTGGATTGGAGATGGTCTGTTTGGTGGGGATTGGAACAATAGGGCACCATCTATATCCTTCTGGAGCTTGGATACTTTGATACTACCTTCAGAGATTGGCATGATATCATTAATGCCTTCTAAATAAGCATACCACTTTCGAACTGTGGGTTTCTGGGCAATGCCGGCTGGTGGTGCTGTCCCTTTACGGACCACATCTAGGAGACGAAAAGGGCCCCGAACAATCACGCTCTGTTCTCTCCTTATCTGCTCTGCTCGTTGCAATGCTCGCACCAGGGACAGTAAACCCTTCTCTAGGTCTGAATATCTGCTCTCAGTATCATTAAAGGAGTGAGAGCTAAATTCTAATGGTCTCTCCGGTCCTGCTGGTCCCTTTTGCCATAAGTTACAATGAGAACCATGTTCGCTGGACCCCCATTCTACATGGACAGGGTCAGTTGGATGTATGGGGCCAAGTTGTTGGAATAACCTTAGCTCTTTTATTAGCAATTCCAGTGCATTAGTATGTTGTTCAGTCCACTCCCAGGATTTACCTTTTTTGAGCAAACAATAAAGGGGGCGAGCAATGATGGAAAAGCCAGGGATGTGTTTACGCCAATAACTTAAAGTTCCCAGAACTTGCTGTAACTCCTTCGTGCTGGAAGGATTCTGTCCATGTTCTATTTTTTTCAGGGTATCCTGAGGGACAGAAGCAGCTCCCTTAATCCACCAGACCCCCAGGAATTTAACTTCCTGTGCAGGTCCCTGACATTTTGAGTCTGGAATTTCCAATCCCAAATCTGATAATGTTTTTCGGATGTTTTGCATCATGTCTTGTACACTTTCTTGGCTCTCTCCCCCCCTATTAAGATGTCGTCAATATATTGGTATACTGTACATCCCTGTGAAACAGGAATCTCTGATAGCGCTTTAGCTAAAGCATTATGAGCAATGGTGGGGGAATGTTTGTATCCTTGTGGAAGTCGGTTAAAGGTATATTGGACTCCTTTCCACGTGAATGCAAACTGCGCTTTGTCTTGCTCAAGGAGGGGAATCATAAAAAACATGTCTTTTACATCTAAGGCAGCCATCCAAGGATGGGCAGCTCCTTTTATCATTGTCACAATTTCCGCGATACTCGGAACCGCAGCGGTCAGGGGTGCAGTGTTGGCGTTTAACTTTCGGTAATCTACTGTGAAACGCCATTGCCCGGTTGGTTTCTTTACTGGCCACACCGGTGAATTATAAGGCGAGTGAGTCCTCTTAATGATGTTTCTTTTTTCTAAATCTGATACCACCCCGTCTGCTCCTGCAAGTGCAGCTGCAGGCAGTGGGTACTGTCGGACGTTGGTAATTTTAGAGGGAGGCAAAGGTATAGATGTTTCTAATAGGCCCAGTTTAACTGTGTCTAATCCTTTTTTGCGTCCTGCAAAACTCCACGCAGTTCCATCCGGGAATTTCCACATTCGCCCACGCAGCACGTCAAATCCTAGGAGGTTAGAATGTGAGGCACCCACTAACACTTCTGCCCTAGTCATTCGCTGCTCTCCCGGCAACCAGAGGTTAATTTTTGCAGTGGGGCATGTTTTTACCACACCATCAATTCCTGTGAAGTTGACTCTGCGTCGGGTGGGATTTATACCTAGAAGTTGTGCTGTTTCGTTAGTGATTGCAGACATTTGGGCTCCAGTATCAATAATAAAATTTACCAATATCTTCCGGGGTCCAACAGGAATGATAATAACGGGTTCGGAGTCTTTATGAGAGAGCCATTGAATTGCTAGTACCTGCCGGACAGGGTGGCTCACTGCCCTCCCCGGGGATAGGAGCTTTTTGGCTGGGACTCTGTCAAATCAATCAAGTTACGTTCCGGTGCAGAAGGCACAATTTTCTCACGACTTGGGGATTCTCTGGTTAGACTTTTCTCCCCAGCCACATTATTCTTTCTAGTTAGAGATTGGACTAGTGTACGGAGGTCTCCCGTAGGGACACCGTGCAAGAATTGTCGGGGCACCCCTAATTGTAGGGCTTTACGCCACAACTCATTCCGGTCCTTATCAGGCTTAAACCTTTCCTCCGATTTAGGGTTTTTAGTGTGAGTTCGGACTTGGCGAACCTTTCGGGGGTGTTCGGAGGATTTCTCACTAGTTAGGCTGGCCCAGCCCATTCGGCGCCCATATTGATCTATTTCCTGTACATATTCATTCCAGGTGGGCATGTAGTGACGACGGCCCCGCCTATGAGCACCCCGAGCCTCTCGTATACGATCTTGAGTACGAACAAGGAACGGTTTCAGGCAATCGGGAAGACCACGGATGAGAGGGGCTAATCGATCGGGGTCGATAGGGGCTGACATTGGGGATTTCCGAAATTCCTCTCTGTCATACATGGCTTGCAGACAAGCTGCTTTCCGTACAGCCGCAAACAGATCAGAGTAGCCTGTAGCTCTAATCTCTAACGGCTCCCCCCTCTCTCGCGGATCCATACCCCCTGCCCAATAGGCTGCTCGAGCAGTTAGGGAATAATTATGATCCCCAGGCATAGTGGTTAAAAACACTCCTGGTCCCCAAGAGTCTCCTGCTTCTTCCTCACTCAGCATAATTCTGTCCCCCCCTTCAGAAGAAACTCGCCACACGTACTCAACAGCTGACTCTTCTGGTCGCCTCGAATATTTCTCCCTTATTTTTGTTAACTCGGTTGGTGTCCGTGGAACGGTACGCACAGTGGTGTGAATTTCATCATCGTCATCAACCGCAGCTTCAGTTTTAACCAGAGGACGTAAAGGAAAAACTTGGGATTTCAAAGTAAAAGTCCTTTCCTCCTCATCTTCTTCGTCATCCTCACTATTAGACAAAAAATCTCCGGTCTGGGTTCCGGAATTTGGATAACACATTAACTTACGAATCTGTTGGACCTGGGTCGAGGGCTGCATTTTATCTAAGAGCCCAGTCACCCTTTCTAATAATATTTTAAGTTGAGCATTCTGGTTTCCTAAACGTTCATTCTCACTCACAAGCTTATCGACGTGAGTTCTTAATTTTTCTCCTGTCTCCTTTTGCAAGGCTAATGATGACTTCAGCACCTCATTCTCCGATTTCAGGGTTGCATATTCTACAGCTGAAATCAGATTAGGAGCAGGGGTTTCTCTAGCTTCTTGTTGTGCACAAGATAAACAGGCGCCTAACGCAGCACAAATCACACCCTTGCCTTTCCCCGCTCTGAGCTTCTGTGAAACCCGACACTCTTCAATACGTTCCACCACTTTCTCTTCATCCTTCCAAAATTTTTGGGCCCACTCCTTCCCAGCCTGGGAAGGGGCACAATCATATTTTTGCAGCAGTTTATCCATGGCAATCCTGCCGACTACGCCAAATTCTGTTGCGTGAAACGGGGCCAAGCGGTTTTGGCAGAAGATAAACCCCCTTGCGTTCTAACACTCCTCACCGAGGTGGGAGGCTAGGTGCGGCTAGGTTTAAATTCTGAGTGATGCCCAATTCAGCACTATCAGTCCAATCGCGTTTAATATGTATTAAACTACTACGATTTGGATACACTAATAGTGGACTGCACCTTCAGTCTAGTCGTGCTCCTGAACTAGCACGGCCTCTCTGTAGTTTTGGTCGCGTTCAGTGAGAAAGCGGAACGACTAGCTACTTAAACAGTGCAGTTTATTTAAACAACAGATATACAGGTTCTTTAGGATTGCCGGTGATAAATACACTGTCTGCAAAGCACGTGCAAATAAAGATATTGCTAAGTATACAAACGCGCGACAAAATTATAAACGATACAGCCTGGCTATAAACGTAGGGTAGAGATTCTCTAGAGAAATTTCTAAGTCCCCGAGAAAGCGCTCGGTGTAATCGAAGTCTTACCCAAAGGCGTCCCTATGGGGGGGAAGAAAGGCTCAGCCCGTCGACTGATCCCGGAAATCAGCGGTGGAATTCTTCGCGATGGTGTCTTCCCTGACATCCCCTCTCTCTTGGGCTATTTTTATATTATTTTTTTATCTTCAAAGTGGAGTTTGAGTGACTTTAGTCATACATACTTTTATTATGATTAATGTATTCAAGGAGGAGTGTTCACACCTCGGGGGCGGATAGCCTCCGGGATGGAGGTGTGTTTTGGTACATTGTGGTGAGCAAAGTTCGCACAAAAGGACAGCATTTCATCAACATTTGACGAAAGGTTGGCTCGGGTAGCGTGTAGGCCGCTTATCAGTTCCGTAGTACCATCTCGTCCCCATATCTGCTATTCGTCACAAGGGAAGGCCACGGAACAAGCGTGTTCCGTTCCATCCCTCGTGTAGTTTCGCAAACAACCTTGCGCAGGGAATCACAGATGTTGCATTCTTCGTGTGCTAGCTGTGGCTGTATTCTACCTCAGAAGCCTCTTGATTTTATGACTTTCCTTAATGTGTGAACAATGCTGTATTTTTGTATTCTTGGCCAATTTAGTAATTATTCCACATAATCCACCCCGTGACTACAGTCACTCAAGCTCCACGATAATCAATACTGATGGGGAATATCACATGTCCTCTTATGGCGAGGGATATCAAGTGCAAATACTTCTTGCGGGGTGATTAAGCGAGTTAAGCGTTTCATCATAATCCAAAGTCTAACATGCAAAACAATTGTCAAAGCAAAGCACAATACAGTGAGTACTAGTAGAACAACAACAGGATGGAGCATCTTGTTAAAAAGTCCTGTAGCTGTCGGTGACCATCCAAAGAGGGTGTCCCACCATTCATGTCCACCGTCTCTCTTGACCCTTTCCAGTACATGGTGTATTTCTTCAACATCATGATGGACAGTAATCAGAGTTCTTTGTCCATTTTCTTGGGCCTCTTTCAACAATCGCTTCAATTCATCGTGTTGTAGCAACTTCCTCACTAGTGAGAGATTCATTCCGATAGGGGTAGGCAGCAAATCTCGAATCAATGTGTAATTAGATTGTAGCAATTGAAAAGACGTAACAGGAGCTGAATAACTGAAGTCACATCCAATGATGTTAGTAAAGTTACAAACACAAAGATTTGAGTTATTACTTATATCTACTGCTATGTCATCTACGAATACAAAAGTACAGGGAGACCTCATGCAAACACACCCTTTCCCAATATATACAAGCACAGTTTCTGGGGTTTCATCAGGTTGTATCTCAAAATGACAAACATTCTGGTTGGTGTCAAGACAAATGTCTTGTGCCTTGAGAGTATTACTCTCACAAATGAATCCTTGTTGATCTCGTGAAATGCATGCTTCAACATCAACAGTTTGCCATTTATTCTCGTTTTGTTGTGCCCACACTCTATGCTCTACCGGATGGAGTATAGCTCCATGGTGATTCAACCCCAGTGCGATGATTGGGTATATGGTGTATACTGAGGCATTGCGTATTGTTAAGACAAAAGCTGTGGCTTTGCTCTCAGTGGGATCATAGGTGAAATTAACCAGATACCACCAGGATTGAAATTTTCTCTCAAACTCAATTGCATTATCCCATATTACTTTTCGAATTTCAGTGGGCAAGGTGCCTTCTTCACCTTCCCTTATAATTGCGGCTGTCATAGATTGCATCCACAGTTGGGCTTGGATACAACTAAGGGCCAAGGAAACATTGTTTGGGGTTGTACCAAGTGCATTTGTGATCAGCTGATGGTCTTTTTCACCTGTTTCCTCCCACTGAGGCAATATATTCGATAAAAGCCATTGGTGATTTCCCAATGCTGATAGAGAGGACTGTAGAGGATGTTTTAATTTGTCTAGAGCACTAGTAGTTGTGACTAGTTTGTTTGCAAGTATCTCAGCATCTGTACTATTTAAGACTCCCAGTCCTGTTCCTAAGATACCAGTCACCTCTCTCTTCAGTTGTTGTGAGGTGTCAACAGTTCGCCGGCCTAACCATGCTGACCATCCTGCATAAGATGTACTCAGGAATGGTGAGCAGGTGGGTTTGATCGCAGAGATATTAATCTGCATTGACAATTCTACTCGTTTGAGGGAATATGTTGGGTTAAACGGTATTTGTTGTTGACCTGTGTGTTTAATGGCATAAGGGCCAATGTTAAAGGTGTAAGGAGTTAGACTAATGGAGGGCTGAGTAGCTACACCCTTGAAAGTTTGTGGGGGTGTAGGTTTTGGGTTCATTTCAACAGGTTCAGATGTATTTGAGTCAATCATAAATTCAAATAACAATTCCGTGCCCCTGTAGCCCCAAATACAATATACTATGATAGGTTTGATAAAGGTGAAGTTGTGCCAGCAATCTGAGTTTGGCTCTATAATTTTGTAACAATCAATCAGTGTTATATTTGTCCGGTTTAGTAGAGTCTACATGGATGGTTTCAATTACAGTTGGTCTATGGTGAGCAGACCCATTGATTACTCGGCAGCTAATTTGTATTTTCTTTCCTGGGACGGCTTCAAGCTTAGCCATTTGGAGTGAGTCTTTCCAACTCCATTTATCTCTGGAATATACTTCACTTCCTTGTATAACCAGAGTGGAGAGATTTAAATCCCTCATGTTTTCTAGTGTCTCAGTGCTTGCAGCGTATCGTGACAGTGCATTATCCCAAAGCTCATCATCAAGGGGCAGATTCTTAAGTCCGCTCAATAAGGTGTCATTATCGGGGGTTTCAGATAGTGGCAGTGGAACCAGACTAGTCTGTGGAGTTGAGTCAGGTTCGACTTTATCTATGCTTTGATCTATCTCATGTTTTGAAAACACCTCATTTTCATGTAGGACTACAGTGGCCAGGCTCAATTTTCCTTTTCCTGTTCCTGCCATCGCATTGTGTTTTACATAAGCTTGAGACCACGGCCATTCTGGGTCTCTTTGACTACAAACAACAGGGAGTAAAAAGATAAAACTGAATAGCATCAATTCCATCTGCCAATTCGTCATTCTAAAATTTAGGCCTCCAGATGGCCATACATAACAAAAATAATATTATTGCCAGGATCAATGTCAGGATTCCCTGGAGACACTCGAGGTTAGCGTAGGCCAATGCGTCTGTCCACGTACAGTTCTTCCGAGGTTCCTGTAAGACACAAAGGAAAAGAAAATCTGCTCGGTCTCATTTGACCGACGGGGTTAAAAAGAGGGCGAGATCCACCGGGTGCTGATCCGGTGTATCTTCCCTGAACAGTCTTTGGCTTCCCGTGCATGGGGGTTTTTGGGAGTAGCTAACACCATTGGTACTGTGCCAATTTGAGGCATTTTCACTAACACAGGTTGCCCAGGGTGAAATTGTCCCAGGTATTTTCGTGGTTCATTGGGAACTTTTGGAGTGATGATATCAGCAGATACACAGAAAGCTTTCATTTTAGGACAGCCATCTCCACTCCATCTGTTATTTAATTGATAGATGGCATCATCCAATGGCAAATGCCAACCAGGTTCATGAGTTTTTGCAAAACGCTTAACCAATCCATTGGTGCGTTCAACAATGCCATTAGCCTGAGGATAATAGGGAGTATGAAATACCCATCGAATCCCTTCTTCTTTGGCCCAATCTTGTACCACTGTAGCGGTAAAGTGTGAACCGTTATCACTTTGGATTTCCTCAGGAAGGGGAAGTGTGCTGAACCACCCTTTTAGGCCTTTCACTGTGTTGTTCCCGGTAGCTGATTTGAAGCTGGTGGCCATAGCGAGGCCAGAGATAATCTCCACTCCGACTAGGACGTATCTTTTCTCACCTGATGATCTCAAGGGCCCAATATAATCAATTTGCCATGAATGCCACAATGTTTTCTTGTCCCGAATGTGTAAAGGAGGCGCCTTACTCGGATGATCTTTATTGAGTCGTAGGCGACATTGTGAACAGGCGGTTACTACTTGTTCACACAGCTTAACCGACACAGGCCACCCCCGGGCTAGACCTTCCTGATACAGATCAGCACGGCCTGTATGGCCACGCTTAATATGTAACCATTCGAGTAAGCGTTCCCATTCCCGACCATCATCTACAATGTCAATTTGCTGCAACCGCGTGAGGCTATCTACCTGTTGGTTGAATTGAGCAGTGATCGAGTTCGAACGATCATGGCCTTTTACCCAACCGATGTGCAATGTTCTCTGTCCTCCCATTTCCAACAGTTGCTTCCAACTCTCTGTCTCCCAGATTGGGACTCTATTCACCTGCCAATCATTGGCTGCCCAGTGTCCAATCCATTCAGTGGCTCCTTTAAAAACAGCATATGAGTCAGTGTAAATGTAAGTAGCCCCACGTTGTGCAGCTAGTAGGACGGCTCTGAGTTCCCCTACTTGTGCGCTACCTTCTCCTGTTTCAATTGCTCTTTCCCCCGTTGCTACTTCCAGTGCTACGGCCTTGTATTTCCACTTATTGTTCTCACGGTGAGATGACGCATCAGTAAACCACACTCCTGTAAGATCACTGCCTTCTTTCAGAGGAGGTGCTTCTTGGATTGGAGATGGTCTGTTTGGTGGGGATTGGAACAATAGGGCACCATCTATATCCTTCTGGAGCTTGGATACTTTGATACTACCTTCAGAGATTGGCATGATATCATTAATGCCTTCTAAATAAGCATACCACTTTCGAACTGTGGGTTTCTGGGCAATGCCGGCTGGCGGTGCTGTCCCTTTACGGACCACATCTAGGAGACGAAAAGGGCCCCGAACAATCACGCTCTGTTCTCTCCTTATCTGCTCTGCTCGTTGCAATGCTCGCACCAGGGACAGTAAACCCTTCTCTAGGTCTGAATATCTGCTCTCAGTATCATTAAAGGAGTGAGAGCTAAATTCTAATGGTCTCTCCGGTCCTGCTGGTCCCTTTTGCCATAAGTTACAATGAGAGCCATGTTCGCTGGACCCCCATTCTACATGGACAGGGTCAGTTGGATGTATGGGGCCAAGTTGTTGGAATAACCTTAGCTCTTTTATTAGCAATTCCAGTGCATTAGTATGTTGTTCAGTCCACTCCCAGGATTTACCTTTTTTGAGCAAACAATAAAGGGGGCGAGCAATGATGGAAAAGCCAGGGATGTGTTTACGCCAATAACTTAAAGTTCCCAGAACTTGCTGTAACTCCTTCGTGCTGGAAGGATTCTGTCCATGTTCTATTTTTTTCAGGGTATCCTGAGGGACAGAAGCAGCTCCCTTAATCCACCAGACCCCCAGGAATTTAACTTCCTGTGCAGGTCCCTGACATTTTGAGTCTGGAATTTCCAATCCCAAATCTGATAATGTTTTTCGGATGTTTTGCATCATGTCTTGTACACTTTCTTGGCTCTCTCCCCCCCTATTAAGATGTCGTCAATATATTGGTATACTGTACATCCCTGTGAAACAGGAATCTCTGATAGCGCTTTAGCTAAAGCATTATGAGCAATGGTGGGGGAATGTTTGTATCCTTGTGGAAGTCGGTTAAAGGTATATTGGACTCCTTTCCACGTGAATGCAAACTGCGCTTTGTCTTGCTCAAGGAGGGGAATCATAAAAAACATGTCTTTTACATCTAAGGCAGCCATCCAAGGATGGGCAGCTCCTTTTATCATTGTCACAATTTCCGCGATACTCGGAACCGCAGCGGTCAGGGGTGCAGCGTTGGCGTTTAACTTTCGGTAATCTACTGTGAAACGCCATTGCCCGGTTGGTTTCTTTACTGGCCACACCGGTGAATTATAAGGCGAGTGAGTCCTCTGAATGATGTTTCTTTTTTCTAAATCTGATACCACCCCGTCTGCTCCTGCAAGTGCAGCTGCAGGCAGTGGGTACTGTCGGACGTTGGTAATTTTAGAGGGAGGCAAAGGTATAGATGTTTCTAATAGGCCCAGTTTAACTGTGTCTAATCCTTTTTTGCGTCCTGCAAAACTCCACGCAGTTCCATCCGGGAATTTCCACATTCGCCCACGCAGCACGTCAAATCCTAGGAGGTTAGAATGTGAGGCACCCACTAACACTTCTGCCCTAGTCATTCGCTGCTCTCCCGGCAACCAGAGGTTAATTTTTGCAGTGGGGCATGTTTTTACCACACCATCAATTCCTGTGAAGTTGACTCTGCGTCGGGTGGGATTTATACCTAGAAGTTGTGCTGTTTCGTTAGTGATTGCAGACATTTGGGCTCCAGTATCAATAATAAAATTTACCAATATCTTCCGGGGTCCAACAGGAATGATAATAACGGGTTCGGAGTCTTTATGAGAGAGCCATTGAATTGCTAGTACCTGCCGGACAGGGTGGCTCACTGCCCTCCCCGGGGATAGGAGTTTTTTGGCTGGGACTCTGTCAAATCAATCAAGTTACGTTCCGGTGCAGAAGGCACAATTTTCTCACGACTTGGGGATTCTCTGGTTAGACTTTTCTCCCCAGCCACATTATTCTTTCTAGTTAGAGATTGGACTAGTGTACGGAGGTCTCCCGTAGGGACACCGTGCAAGAATTGTCGGGGCACCCCTAATTGTAGGGCTTTACGCCACAACTCATTCCGGTCCTTATCAGGCTTAAACCTTTCCTCCGATTTAGGGTTTTTAGTGTGAGTTCGGACTTGGCGAACCTTTCGGGGGTGTTCGGAGGATTTCTCACTAGTTAGGCTGGCCCAGCCCATTCGGCGCCCATATTGATCTATTTCCTGTACATATTCATTCCAGGTGGGCATGTAGTGACGACGGCCCCGCCTATGAGCACCCCGAGCCTCTCGTATACGATCTTGAGTACGAACAAGGAACGGTTTCAGGCAATCGGGAAGACCACGGATGAGAGGGGCTAATCGATCGGGGTCGATAGGGGCTGACATTGGGGATTTCCGAAATTCCTCTCTGTCATACATGGCTTGCAGACAAGCTGCTTTCCGTACAGCCGCAAACAGATCAGAGTAGCCTGTAGCTCTAATCTCTAACGGCTCCCCCCTCTCTCGCGGATCCATACCCCCTGCCCAATAGGCTGCTCGAGCAGTTAGGGAATAATTATGATCCCCAGGCATAGTGGTTAAAAACACTCCTGGTCCCCAAGAGTCTCCTGCTTCTTCCTCACTCAGCATAATTCTGTCCCCCCCTTCAGAAGAAACTCGCCACACGTACTCAACAGCTGACTCTTCTGGTCGCCTCGAATATTTCTCCCTTATTTTTGTTAACTCGGTTGGTGTCCGTGGAACGGTACGCACAGTGGTGTGAATTTCATCATCGTCATCAACCGCAGCTTCAGTTTTAACCAGAGGACGTAAAGGAAAAACTTGGGATTTCAAAGTAAAAGTCCTTTCCTCCTCATCTTCTTCGTCATCCTCGCTATTAGACAAAAAATCTCCGGTCTGGGTTCCGGAATTTGGATAACACATTAACTTACGAATCTGTTGGACCTGGGTCGAGGGCTGCATTTTATCTAAGAGCCCAGTCACCCTTTCTAATAATATTTTAAGTTGAGCATTCTGGTTTCCTAAACATTCATTCTCACTCACAAGCTTATCGACGTGAGTTCTTAATTTTTCTCCTGTCTCCTTTTGCAAGGCTAATGATGACTTCAGCACCTCATTCTCCGATTTCAGGGTTGCATATTCTACAGCTGAAATCAGATTAGGAGCAGGGGTTTCTCTAGCTTCTTGTTGTGCACAAGATAAACAGGCGCCTAACGCAGCACAAATCACACCCTTGCCTTTCCCCGCTCTGAGCTTCTGTGAAACCCGACACTCTTCAATACGTTCCACCACTTTCTCTTCATCCTTCCAAAATTTTTGGGCCCACTCCTTCCCAGCCTGGGAAGGGGCACAATCATATTTTTGCAGCAGTTTATCCATGGCAATCCTGCCGACTACGCCAAATTCTGTTGCGTGAAACGGGGCCAAGCGGTTTTGGCAGAAGATAAACCCCCTTGCGTTCTAACACTCCTCACCGAGGTGGGAGGCTAGGTGCGGCTAGGTTTAAATTCTGAGTGATGCCCAATTCAGCACTATCAGTCCAATCGCGTTTAATATGTATTAAACTACTACGATTTGGATACACTAATAGTGGACTGCACCTTCAGTCTAGTCGTGCTCCTGAACTAGCACGGCCTCTCTGTAGTTTTGGTCGCGTTCAGTGAGAAAGCGGAACGACTAGCTACTTAAACAGTGCAGTTTATTTAAACAACAGATATACAGGTTCTTTAGGATTGCCGGTGATAAATACACTGTCTGCAAAGCACGTGCAAATAAAGATATTGCTAAGTATACAAACGCGCGACAAAATTATAAACGATACAGCCTGGCTATAAACGTAGGGTAGAGATTCTCTAGAGAAATTTCTAAGTCCCCGAGAAAGCGCTCGGTGTAATCGAAGTCTTACCCAAAGGCGTCCCTATGGGGGGGAAGAAAGGCTCAGCCCGTCGACTGATCCCGGAAATCAGCGGTGGAATTCTTCGCGATGGTGTCTTCCCTGACATCCCCTCTCTCTTGGGCTATTTTTATATTATTTTTTTATCTTCAAAGTGGAGTTTGAGTGACTTTAGTCATACATACTTTTATTATGATTAATGTATTCAAGGAGGAGTGTTCACACCTCGGGGGCGGATAGCCTCCGGGATGGAGGTGTGTTTTGGTACATTGTGGTGAGCAAAGTTCGCACAAAAGGACAGCATTTCATCAACATTTGACGAAAGGTTGGCTCGGGTAGCGTGTAGGCCGCTTATCAGTTCCGTAGTACCATCTCGTCCCCATATCTGCTATTCGTCACAAGGGAAGGCCACGGAACAAGCGTGTTCCGTTCCATCCCTCGTGTAGTTTCGCAAACAACCTCGCGCAGGGAATCACAGATGTTGCATTCTTCGTGTGCTAGCTGTGGCTGTATTCTACCTCAGAAGCCTCTTGATTTTATGACTTTCCTTAATGTGTGAACAATGCTGTATTTTTGTATTCTTGGCCAATTTAGTAATTATTCCACATAATCCACCCCGTGACTACAGTCACTCAAGCTCCACGATAATCAATACTGATGGGGAATATCACATGTCCTCTTATGGCGAGGGATATCAAGTGCAAATACTTCTTGCGGGGTGATTAAGCGAGTTAAGCGTTTCATCATAATCCAAAGTCTAACATGCAAAACAATTGTCAAAGCAAAGCACAATACAGTGAGTACTAGTAGAACAACAACAGGATGGAGCATCTTGTTAAAAAGTCCTGTAGCTGTCGGTGACCATCCAAAGAGGGTGTCCCACCGTTCATGTCCACCGTCTCTCTTGACCCTTTCCAGTACATGGTGTATTTCTTCAACATCATGATGGACAGTAATCAGAGTTCTTTGTCCATTTTCTTGGGCCTCTTTCAACAATCGCTTCAATTCATCGTGTTGTAGCAACTTCCTCACTAGTGAGAGATTCATTCCGATAGGGGTAGGCAGCAAATCTCGAATCAATGTGTAATTAGATTGTAGCAATTGAAAAGACGTAACAGGAGCTGAATAACTGAAGTCACATCCAATGATGTTAGTAAAGTTACAAACACAAAGATTTGAGTTATTACTTATATCTACTGCTATGTCATCTACGAATACAAAAGTACAGGGAGACCTCATGCAAACACACCCTTTCCCAATATATACAAGCACAGTTTCTGGGGTTTCATCAGGTTGTATCTCAAAATGACAAACATTCTGGTTGGTGTCAAGACAAATGTCTTGTGCCTTGAGAGTATTACTCTCACAAATGAATCCTTGTTGATCTCGTGAAATGCATGCTTCAACATCAACAGTTTGCCATTTATTCTCGTTTTGTTGTGCCCACACTCTATGCTCTACCGGATGGAGTATAGCTCCATGGTGATTCAACCCCAGTGCGATGATTGGGTATATGGTGTATACTGAGGCATTGCGTATCGTTAAGACAAAAGCTGTGGCTTTGCTCTCAGTGGGATCATAGGTGAAATTAACCAGATACCACCAGGATTGAAATTTTCTCTCAAACTCAATTGCATTATCCCATATTACTTTTCGAATTTCAGTGGGCAAGGTGCCTTCTTCACCTTCCCTTATAATTGCGGCTGTCATAGATTGCATCCACAGTTGGGCTTGGATACAACTAAGGGCCAAGGAAACATTGTTTGGGGTTGTACCAAGTGCATTTGTGATCAGCTGATGGTCTTTTTCACCTGTTTCCTCCCACTGAGGCAATATATTCGATAAAAGCCATTGGTGATTTCCCAATGCTGATAGAGAGGACTGTAGAGGATGTTTTAATTTGTCTAGAGCACTAGTAGTTGTGACTAGTTTGTTTGCAAGTATCTCAGCATCTGTACTATTTAAGACTCCCAGTCCTGTTCCTAAGATACCAGTCACCTCTCTCTTCAGTCGTTGTGAGGTGTCAACAGTTCGCCGGCCTAACCATGCTGACCATCCTGCATAAGATGTACTCAGGAATGGTGAGCAGGTGGGTTTGATCGCAGAGATATTAATCTGCATTGACAATTCTACTCGTTTGAGGGAATATGTTTGGTTAAACGGTATTTGTTGTTGACCTGTGTGTTTAATGGCATAAGGGCCAATGTTAAAGGTGTAAGGAGTTAGACTAATGGAGGGCTGAGTAGCTACACCCTTGAAAGTTTGTGGGGGTGTAGGTTTTGGGTTCATTTCAACAGGTTCAGATGTATTTGAGTCAATCATAAATTCAAATAACAATTCCGTGCCCCTGTAGCCCCAAATACAATATACTATGATAGGTTTGATAAAGGTGAAGTTGTGCCAGCAATCTGAGTTTGGCTCTATAATTTTGTAACAATCAATCAGTGTTATATTTGTCCGGTTTAGTAGAGTCTACATGGATGGTTTCAATTACAGTTGGTCTATGGTGAGCAGACCCATTGATTACTCGGCAGCTAATTTGTATTTTCTTTCCTGGGACGGCTTCAAGCTTAGCCATTTGGAGTGAGTCTTTCCAACTCCATTTATCTCTGGAATATACTTCACTTCCTTGTATAACCAGAGTGGAGAGATTTAAATCCCTCATGTTTTCTAGTGTCTCAGTGCTTGCAGTGTATCGTGACAGTGCATTATCCCAAAGCTCATCATCAAGGGGCAGATTCTTAAGTCCGCTCAATAAGGTGTCATTATCGGGGGTTTCAGATAGTGGCAGTGGAACCAGACTAGTCTGTGGAGTTGAGTCAGGTTCGACTTTATCTATGCTTTGATCTATCTCATGTTTTGAAAACACCTCATTTTCATGTAGGACTACAGTGGCCAGGCTCAATTTTCCTTTTCCTGTTCCTGCCATCGCATTGTGTTTTACATAAGCTTGAGACCACGGCCATTCTGGGTCTCTTTGACTACAAACAACAGGGAGTAAAAAGATAAAACTGAATAGCATCAATTCCATCTGCCAATTCGTCATTCTAAAATTTAGGCCTCCAGATGGCCATACATAACAAAAATAATATTATTGCCAGGATCAATGTCAGGATTCCCTGGAGACACTCGAGGTTGGCGTAGGCCAATGCGTCTGTCCACGTACAGTTCTTCCGAGGTTCCTGTAAGACACAAAGGAAAAGAAAATCTGCTCGGTCTCATTTGACCGACGGGGTTAAAAAGAGGGCGAGATCCACCGGGTGCTGATCCGGTGTATCTTCCCTGAACAGTCTTTGGCTTCCCGTGCATGGGGGTTTTTGGGAGTAGCTAACACCATTGGTACTGTGCCAATTTGAGGCATTTTCACTAACACAGGTTGCCCAGGGTGAAATTGTCCCAGGTATTTTCGTGGTTCATTGGGAACTTTTGGAGTGATGATATCAGCAGATACACAGAAAGCTTTCATTTTAGGACAGCCATCTCCACTCCATCTGTTATTTAATTGATAGATGGCATCATCCAATGGCAAATGCCAACCAGGTTCATGAGTTTTTGCAAAACGCTTAACCAATCCATTGGTGCGTTCAACAATGCCATTAGCCTGAGGATAATAGGGAGTATGAAATACCCATCGAATCCCTTCTTCTTTGGCCCAATCTTGTACCACTGTAGCGGTAAAGTGTGAACCGTTATCACTTTGGATTTCCTCAGGAAGGGGAAGTGTGCTGAACCACCCTTTTAGGCCTTTCACTGTGTTGTTCCCGGTAGCTGATTTGAAGCTGGTGGCCATAGCGAGGCCAGAGATAATCTCCACTCCGACTAGGACGTATCTTTTCTCACCTGATGATCTCAAGGGCCCAATATAATCAATTTGCCATGAATGCCACAATGTTTTCTTGTCCCGAATGTGTAAAGGAGGCGCCTTACTCGGATGATCTTTATTGAGTCGTAGGCGACATTGTGAACAGGCGGTTACTACTTGTTCACACAGCTTAACCGACACAGGCCACCCCCGGGCTAGACCTTCCTGATACAGATCAGCACGGCCTGTATGGCCACGCTTAATATGTAACCATTCGAGTAAGCGTTCCCATTCCCGACCATCATCTACAATGTCAATTTGCTGCAACCGCGTGAGGCTATCTACCTGTTGGTTGAATTGAGCAGTGATCGAGTTCGAACGATCATGGCCTTTTACCCAACCAACGTGCAATGTTCTCTGTCCTCCCATTTCCAACAGTTGCTTCCAACTCTCTGTCTCCCAGATTGGGACTCTATTCACCTGCCAATCATTGGCTGCCCAGTGTCCAATCCATTCAGTGGCTCCTTTAAAAACAGCATATGAGTCAGTGTAAATGTAAGTAGCCCCACGTTGTGCAGCTAGTAGGACGGCTCTGAGTTCCCCTACTTGTGCGCTACCTTCTCCTGTTTCAATTGCTCTTTCCCCCGTTGCTACTTCCAGTGCTACGGCCTTGTATTTCCACTTATTGTTCTCACGGTGAGATGACGCATCAGTAAACCACACTCCTGTAAGATCACTGCCTTCTTTCAGAGGAGGTGCTTCTTGGATTGGAGATGGTCTGTTTGGTGGGGATTGGAACAATAGGGCACCATCTATATCCTTCTGGAGCTTGGATACTTTGATACTACCTTCAGAGATTGGCATGATATCATTAATGCCTTCTAAATAAGCATACCACTTTCGAACTGTGGGTTTCTGGGCAATGCCGGCTGGTGGTGCTGTCCCTTTACGGACCACATCTAGGAGACGAAAAGGGCCCCGAACAATCACGCTCTGTTCTCTCCTTATCTGCTCTGCTCGTTGCAATGCTCGCACCAGGGACAGTAAACCCTTCTCTAGGACTGAACATCTGCTCTCAGTATCATTAAAGGAGTGAGAGCTAAATTCTAATGGTCTCTCCGGTCCTGCTGGTCCCTTTTGCCATAAGTTACAATGAGAACCATGTTCGCTGGACCCCCATTCTACATGGACAGGGTCAGTTGGATGTATGGGGCCAAGTTGTTGGAATAACCTTAGCTCTTTTATTAGCAATTCCAGTGCATTAGTATGTTGTTCAGTCCACTCCCAGGATTTACCTTTTTTGAGCAAACAATAAAGGGGGCGAGCAATGATGGAAAAGCCAGGGATGTGTTTACGCCAATAACTTAAAGTTCCCAGAACTTGCTGTAACTCCTTCGTGCTGGAAGGATTCTGTCCATGTTCTATTTTTTTCAGGGTATCCTGAGGGACAGAAGCAGCTCCCTTAATCCACCAGACCCCCAGGAATTTAACTTCCTGTGCAGGTCCCTGACATTTTGAGTCTGGAATTTCCAATCCCAAATCTGATAATGTTTTTCGGATGTTTTGCATCATGTCTTGTACACTTTCTTGGCTCTCTCCTCCCCTATTAAGATGTCGTCAATATATTGGTATACTGTACATCCCTGTGAAACAGGAATCTCTGATAGCGCTTTAGCTAAAGCATTATGAGCAATGGTGGGGGAATGTTTGTATCCTTGTGGAAGTCGGTTAAAGGTATATTGGACTCCTTTCCACGTGAATGCAAACTGCGCTTTGTCTTGCTCAAGGAGGGGAATCATAAAAAACATGTCTTTTACATCTAAGGCAGCCATCCAAGGATGGGCAGCTCCTTTTATCATTGTCACAATTTCCGCGATACTCGGAACCGCAGCGGTCAGGGGTGCAGCGTTGGCGTTTAACTTTCGGTAATCTACTGTGAAACGCCATTGCCCGGTTGGTTTCTTTACTGGCCACACCGGTGAATTATAAGGCGAGTGAGTCCTCTGAATGATGTTTCTTTTTTCTAAATCTGATACCACCCCGTCTGCTCCTGCAAGTGCAGCTGCAGGCAGTGGGTACTGTCGGACGTTGGTAATTTTAGAGGGAGGCAAAGGTATAGATGTTTCTAATAGGCCCAGTTTAACTGTGTCTAATCCTTTTTTGCGTCCTGCAAAACTCCACACAGTTCCATCCGGGAATTTCCACATTCGCCCACGCAGCACGTCAAATCCTAGGAGGTTAGAATGTGAGGCACCCACTAACACTTCTGCCCTAGTCATTCGCTGCTCTCCCGGCAACCAGAGGTTAATTTTTGCAGTGGGGCATGTTTTTACCACACCATCAATTCCTGTGAAGTTGACTCTGCGTCGGGTGGGATTTATACCTAGAAGTTGTGCTGTTTCGTTAGTGATTGCAGACATTTGGGCTCCAGTATCAATAATAAAATTTACCAATATCTTCCGGGGTCCAACAGGAATGATAATAACGGGTTCGGAGTCTTTATGAGAGAGCCATTGAATTGCTAGTACCTGCCGGACAGGGTGGCTCACTGCCCTCCCCGGGGATAGGAGTTTTTTGGCTGGGACTCTGTCAAATCAATCAAGTTACGTTCCGGTGCAGAAGGCACAATTTTCTCACGACTTGGGGATTCTCTGGTTAGACTTTTCTCCCCAGCCACATTATTCTTTCTAGTTAGAGATTGGACTAGTGTACGGAGGTCTCCCGTAGGGACACCGTGCAAGAATTGTCGGGGCACCCCTAATTGTAGGGCTTTACGCCACAACTCATTCCGGTCCTTATCAGGCTTAAACCTTTCCTCCGATTTAGGGTTTTTAGTGTGAGTTCGGACTTGGCGAACCTTTCGGGGGTGTTCGGAGGATTTCTCACTAGTTAGGCTGGCCCAGCCCATTCGGCGCCCATATTGATCTATTTCCTGTACATATTCATTCCAGGTGGGCATGTAGTGACGACGGCCCCGCCTATGAGCACCCCGAGCCTCTCGTATACGATCTTGAGTACGAACAAGGAACGGTTTCAGGCAATCGGGAAGACCACGGATGAGAGGGGCTAATCGATCGGGGTCGATAGGGGCTGACATTGGGGATTTCCGAAATTCCTCTCTGTCATACATGGCTTGCAGACAAGCTGCTTTCCGTACAGCCGCAAACAGATCAGAGTAGCCTGTAGCTCTAATCTCTAACGGCTCCCCCCTCTCTCGCGGATCCATACCCCCTGCCCAATAGGCTGCTCGAGCAGTTAGGGAATAATTATGATCCCCAGGCATAGTGGTTAAAAACACTCCTGGTCCCCAAGAGTCTCCTGCTTCTTCCTCACTCAGCATAATTCTGTCCCCCCCTTCAGAAGAAACTCGCCACACGTACTCAACAGCTGACTCTTCTGGTCGCCTCGAATATTTCTCCCTTATTTTTGTTAACTCGGTTGGTGTCCGTGGAACGGTACGCACAGTGGTGTGAATTTCATCATCGTCATCAACCGCAGCTTCAGTTTTAACCAGAGGACGTAAAGGAAAAACTTGGGATTTCAAAGTAAAAGTCCTTTCCTCCTCATCTTCTTCGTCATCCTCACTATTAGACAAAAAATCTCCGGTCTGGGTTCCGGAATTTGGATAACACATTAACTTACGAATCTGTTGGACCTGGGTCGAGGGCTGCATTTTATCTAAGAGCCCAGTCACCCTTTCTAATAATATTTTAAGTTGAGCATTCTGGTTTCCTAAACGTTCATTCTCACTCACAAGCTTATCGACGTGAGTTCTTAATTTTTCTCCTGTCTCCTTTTGCAAGGCTAATGATGACTTCAGCACCTCATTCTCCGATTTCAGGGTTGCATATTCTACAGCTGAAATCAGATTAGGAGCAGGGGTTTCTCTAGCTTCTTGTTGTGCACAAGATAAACAGGCGCCTAACGCAGCACAAATCACACCCTTGCCTTTCCCCGCTCTGAGCTTCTGTGAAACCCGACACTCTTCAATACGTTCCACCACTTTCTCTTCATCCTTCCAAAATTTTTGGGCCCACTCCTTCCCAGCCTGGGAAGGGGCACAATCATATTTTTGCAGCAATTTATCCATGGCAATCCTGCCGACTACGCCAAATTCTGTTGCGTGAAACGGGGCCAAGCGGTTTTGGCAGAAGATAAACCCCCTTGCGTTCTAACACTCCTCACCGAGGTGGGAGGCTAGGTGCGGCTAGGTTTAAATTCTGAGTGATGCCCAATTCAGCACTATCAGTCCAATCGCGTTTAATATGTATTAAACTACTACGATTTGGATACACTAATAGTGGACTGCACCTTCAGTCTAGTCGTGCTCCTGAACTAGCACGGCCTCTCTGTAGTTTTGGTCGCGTTCAGTGAGAAAGCGGAACGACTAGCTACTTAAACAGTGCAGTTTATTTAAACAACAGATATACAGGTTCTTTAGGATTGCCGGTGATAAATACACTGTCTGCAAAGCACGTGCAAATAAAGATATTGCTAAGTATACAAACGCGCGACAAAATTATAAACGATACAGCCTGGCTATAAACGTAGGGTAGAGATTCTCTAGAGAAATTTCTAAGTCCCCGAGAAAGCGCTCGGTGTAATCGAAGTCTTACCCAAAGGCGTCCCTATGGGGGGGAAGAAAGGCTCAGCCCGTCGACTGATCCCGGAAATCAGCGGTGGAATTCTTCGCGATGGTGTCTTCCCTGACATCCCCTCTCTCTTGGGCTATTTTTATATTATTTTTTTATCTTCAAAGTGGAGTTTGAGTGACTTTAGTCATACATACTTTTATTATGATTAATGTATTCAAGGAGGAGTGTTCACACCTCGGGGGCGGATAGCCTCCGGGATGGAGGTGTGTTTTGGTACATTGTGGTGAGCAAAGTTCGCACAAAAGGACAGCATTTCATCAACATTTGACGAAAGGTTGGCTCGGGTAGCGTGTAGGCCGCTTATCAGTTCCGTAGTACCATCTCGTCCCCATATCTGCTATTCGTCACAAGGGAAGGCCACGGAACAAGCGTGTTCCGTTCCATCCCTCGTGTAGTTTCGCAAACAACCTCGCGCAGGGAATCACAGATGTTGCATTCTTCGTGTGCTAGCTGTGGCTGTATTCTACCTCAGAAGCCTCTTGATTTTATGACTTTCCTTAATGTGTGAACAATGCTGTATTTTTGTATTCTTGGCCAATTTAGTAATTATTCCACATAATCCACCCCGTGACTACGGTCACTCAAGCTCCACGATAATCAATACTGATGGGGAATATCACACGTCCTCTTATGGCGAGGGATATCAAGTGCAAATACTTCTTGCGGGGTGATTAAGCGAGTTAAGCGTTTCATCATAATCCAAAGTCTAACATGCAAAACAATTGTCAAAGCAAAGCACAATACAGTGAGTACTAGTAGAACAACAACAGGATGGAGCATCTTGTTAAAAAGTCCTGTAGCTGTCGGTGACCATCCAAAGAGGGTGTCCCGCCATTCATGTCCACCGTCTCTCTTGACCCTTTCCAGTACATGGTGTATTTCTTCAACATCATGATGGACAGTAATCAGAGTTCTTTGTCCATTTTCTTGGGCCTCTTTCAACAATCGCTTCAATTCATCGTGTTGTAGCAACTTCCTCACTAGTGAGAGATTCATTCCGATAGGGGTAGGCAGCAAATCTCGAATCAATGTGTAATTAGATTGTAGCAATTGAAAAGACGTAACAGGAGCTGAATAACTGAAGTCACATCCAATGATGTTAGTAAAGTTACAAACACAAAGATTTGAGTTATTACTTATATCTACTGCTATGTCATCTACGAATACAAAAGTACAGGGAGACCTCATGCAAACACACCCTTTCCCAATATATACAAGCACAGTTTCTGGGGTTTCATCAGGTTGTATCTCAAAATGACAAACATTCTGGTTGGTGTCAAGACAAATGTCTTGTGCCTTGAGAGTATTACTCTCACAAATGAATCCTTGTTGATCTCGTGAAATGCATGCTTCAACATCAACAGTTTGCCATTTATTCTCGTTTTGTTGTGCCCACACTCTATGCTCTACCGGATGGAGTATAGCTCCATGGTGATTCAACCCCAGTGCGATGATTGGGTATATGGTGTATACTGAGGCATTGCGTATCGTTAAGACAAAAGCTGTGGCTTTGCTCTCAGTGGGGTCATAGGTGAAATTAACCAGATACCACCAGGATTGAAATTTTCTCTCAAACTCAATTGCATTATCCCATATTACTTTTCGAATTTCAGTGGGCAAGGTGCCTTCTTCACCTTCCCTTATAATTGCGGCTGTCATAGATTGCATCCACAGTTGGGCTTGGATACAACTAAGGGCCAAGGAAACATTGTTTGGGGTTGTACCAAGTGCATTTGTGATCAGCTGATGGTCTTTTTCACCTGTTTCCTCCCACTGAGGCAATATATTCGATAAAAGCCATTGGTGATTTCCCAATGCTGATAGAGAGGACTGTAGAGGATGTTTTAATTTGTCTAGAGCACTAGTAGTTGTGACTAGTTTGTTTGCAAGTATCTCAGCATCTGTACTATTTAAGACTCCCAGTCCTGTTCCTAAGATACCAGTCACCTCTCTCTTCAGTCGTTGTGAGGTGTCAACAGTTCGCCGGCCTAACCATGCTGACCATCCTGCATAAGATGTACTCAGGAATGGTGAGCAGGTGGGTTTGATCGCAGAGATATTAATCTGCATTGACAATTCTACTCGTTTGAGGGAATATGTTGGGTTAAACGGTATTTGTTGTTGACCTGTGTGTTTAATGGCATAAGGGCCAATGTTAAAGGTGTAAGGAGTTAGACTAATGGAGGGCTGAGTAGCTACACCCTTGAAAGTTTGTGGGGGTGTAGGTTTTGGGTTCATTTCAACAGGTTCAGATGTATTTGAGTCAATCATAAATTCAAATAACAATTCCGTGCCCCTGTAGCCCCAAATACAATATACTATGATAGGTTTGATAAAGGTGAAGTTGTGCCAGCAATCTGAGTTTGGCTCTATAATTTTGTAACAATCAATCAGTGTTATATTTGTCCGGTTTAGTAGAGTCTACATGGATGGTTTCAATTACAGTTGGTCTATGGTGAGCAGACCCATTGATTACTCGGCAGCTAATTTGTATTTTCTTTCCTGGGACGGCTTCAAGCTTAGCCATTTGGAGTGAGTCTTTCCAACTCCATTTATCTCTGGAATATACTTCACTTCCTTGTATAACCAGAGTGGAGAGATTTAAATCCCTCATGTTTTCTAGTGTCTCAGTGCTTGCAGTGTATCGTGACAGTGCATTATCCCAAAGCTCATCATCAAGGGGCAGATTCTTAAGTCCGCTCAATAAGGTGTCATTATCGGGGGTTTCAGATAGTGGCAGTGGAACCAGACTAGTCTGTGGAGTTGAGTCAGGTTCGACTTTATCTATGCTTTGATCTATCTCATGTTTTGAAAACACCTCATTTTCATGTAGGACTACAGTGGCCAGGCTCAATTTTCCTTTTCCTGTTCCTGCCATCGCATTGTGTTTTACATAAGCTTGAGACCACGGCCATTCTGGGTCTCTTTGACTACAAACAACAGGGAGTAAAAAGATAAAACTGAATAGCATCAATTCCATCTGCCAATTCGTCATTCTAAAATTTAGGCCTCCAGATGGCCATACATAACAAAAATAATATTATTGCCAGGATCAATGTCAGGATTCCCTGGAGACACTCGAGGTTAGCGTAGGCCAATGCGTCTGTCCACGTACAGTTCTTCCGAGGTTCCTGTAAGACACAAAGGAAAAGAAAATCTGCTCGGTCTCATTTGACCGACGGGGTTAAAAAGAGGGCGAGATCCACCGGGTGCTGATCCGGTGTATCTTCCCTGAACAGTCTTTGGCTTCCCGTGCATGGGGGTTTTTGGGAGTAGCTAACACCATTGGTACTGTGCCAATTTGAGGCATTTTCACTAACACAGGTTGCCCAGGGTGAAATTGTCCCAGGTATTTTCGTGGTTCATTGGGAACTTTTGGAGTGATGATATCAGCAGATACACAGAAAGCTTTCATTTTAGGACAGCCATCTCCACTCCATCTGTTATTTAATTGATAGATGGCATCATCCAATGGCAAATGCCAACCAGGTTCATGAGTTTTTGCAAAACGCTTAACCAATCCATTGGTGCGTTCAACAATGCCATTAGCCTGAGGATAATAGGGAGTATGAAATACCCATCGAATCCCTTCTTCTTTGGCCCAATCTTGTACCACTGTAGCGGTAAAGTGTGAACCGTTATCACTTTGGATTTCCTCAGGAAGGGGAAGTGTGCTGAACCACCCTTTTAGGCCTTTCACTGTGTTGTTCCCGGTAGCTGATTTGAAGCTGGTGGCCATAGTGAGGCCAGAGATAATCTCCACTCCGACTAGGACGTATCTTTTCTCACCTGATGATCTCAAGGGCCCAATATAATCAATTTGCCATGAATGCCACAATGTTTTCTTGTCCCGAATGTGTAAAGGAGGCGCCTTACTCGGATGATCTTTATTGAGTCGTAGGCGACATTGTGAACAGGCGGTTACTACTTGTTCACACAGCTTAACCGACACAGGCCACCCCCGGGCTAGACCTTCCTGATACAGATCAGCACGGCCTGTATGGCCACACTTAATATGTAACCATTCGAGTAAGCGTTCCCATTCCCGACCATCATCTACAATGTCAATTTGCTGCAACCGCGTGAGGCTATCTACCTGTTGGTTGAATTGAGCAGTGATCGAGTTCGAACGATCATGGCCTTTTACCCAACCAATGTGCAATGTTCTCTGTCCTCCCATTTCCAACAGTTGCTTCCAACTCTCTGTCTCCCAGATTGGGACTCTATTCACCTGCCAATCATTGGCTGCCCAGTGTCCAATCCATTCAGTGGCTCCTTTAAAAACAGCATATGAGTCAGTGTAAATGTAAGTAGCCCCACGTTGTGCAGCTAGTAGGACGGCTCTGAGTTCCCCTACTTGTGCGCTACCTTCTCCTGTTTCAATTGCTCTTTCCCCCGTTGCTACTTCCAGTGCTACGGCCTTGTATTTCCACTTATTGTTCTCACGGTGAGATGACGCATCAGTAAACCACACTCCTGTAAGATCACTGCCTTCTTTCAGAGGAGGTGCTTCTTGGATTGGAGATGGTCTGTTTGGTGGGGATTGGAACAATAGGGCACCATCTATATCCTTCTGGAGCTTGGATACTTTGATACTACCTTCAGAGATTGGCATGATATCATTAATGCCTTCTAAATAAGCATACCACTTTCGAACTGTGGGTTTCCGGGCAATGCCGGCTGGTGGTGCTGTCCCTTTACGGACCACGTCTAGGAGACGAAAAGGGCCCCGAACAATCACGCTCTGTTCTCTCCTTATCTGCTCTGCTCGTTGCAATGCTCGCACCAGGGACAGTAAACCCTTCTCTAGGTCTGAATATCTGCTCTCAGTATCATTAAAGGAGTGAGAGCTAAATTCTAATGGTCTCTCCGGTCCTGCTGGTCCCTTTTGCCATAAGTTACAATGAGAACCATGTTCGCTGGACCCCCATTCTACATGGACAGGGTCAGTTGGATGTATGGGGCCAAGTTGTTGGAATAACCTTAGCTCTTTTATTAGCAATTCCAGTGCATTAGTATGTTGTTCAGTCCACTCCCAGGATTTACCTTTTTTGAGCAAACAATAAAGGGGGCGAGCAATGATGGAAAAGCCAGGGATGTGTTTACGCCAATAACTTAAAGTTCCCAGAACTTGCTGTAACTCCTTCGTGCTGGAAGGATTCTGTCCATGTTCTATTTTTTTCAGGGTATCCTGAGGGACAGAAGCAGCTCCCTTAATCCACCAGACCCCCAGGAATTTAACTTCCTGTGCAGGTCCCTGACATTTTGAGTCTGGAATTTCCAATCCCAAATCTGATAATGTTTTTCGGATGTTTTGCATCATGTCTTGTACACTTTCTTGGCTCTCTCCCCCCCTATTAAGATGTCGTCAATATATTGGTATACTGTACATCCCTGTGAAACAGGAATCTCTGATAGCGCTTTAGCTAAAGCATTATGAGCAATGGTGGGGGAATGTTTGTATCCTTGTGGAAGTCGGTTAAAGGTATATTGGACTCCTTTCCACGTGAATGCAAACTGCGCTTTGTCTTGCTCAAGGAGGGGAATCATAAAAAACATGTCTTTTACATCTAAGGCAGCCATCCAAGGATGGGCAGCTCCTTTTATCATTGTCACAATTTCCGCGATACTCGGAACCGCAGCGGTCAGGGGTGCAGCGTTGGCATTTAACTTTCGGTAATCTACTGTGAAACGCCATTGCCCGGTTGGTTTCTTTACTGGCCACACCGGTGAATTATAAGGCGAGTGAGTCCTCTTAATGATGTTTCTTTTTTCTAAATCTGATACCACCCCGTCTGCTCCTGCAAGTGCAGCTGCAGGCAGTGGGTACTGTCGGACGTTGGTAATTTTAGAGGGAGGCAAAGGTATAGATGTTTCTAATAGGCCCAGTTTAACTGTGTCTAATCCTTTTTTGCGTCCTGCAAAACTCCACGCAGTTCCATCCGGGAATTTCCACATTCGCCCACGCAGCACGTCAAATCCTAGGAGGTTAGAATGTGAGGCACCCACTAACACTTCTGCCCTAGTCATTCGCTGCTCTCCCGGCAACCAGAGGTTAATTTTTGCAGTGGGGCATGTTTTTACCACACCATCAATTCCTGTGAAGTTGACTCTGCGTCGGGTGGGATTTATACCTAGAAGTTGTGCTGTTTCGTTAGTGATTGCAGACATTTGGGCTCCAGTATCAATAATAAAATTTACCAATATCTTCCGGGGTCCAACAGGAATGATAATAACGGGTTCGGAGTCTTTATGAGAGAGCCATTGAATTGCTAGTACCTGCCGGACAGGGTGGCTCACTGCCCTCCCCGGGGATAGGAGTTTTTTGGCTGGGACTCTGTCAAATCAATCAAGTTACGTTCCGGTGCAGAAGGCACAATTTTCTCACGACTTGGGGATTCTCTGGTTAGACTTTTCTCCCCAGCCACATTATTCTTTCTAGTTAGAGATTGGACTAGTGTACGGAGGTCTCCCGTAGGGACACCGTGCAAGAATTGTCGGGGCACCCCTAATTGTAGGGCTTTACGCCACAACTCATTCCGGTCCTTATCAGGCTTAAACCTTTCCTCCGATTTAGGGTTTTTAGTGTGAGTTCGGACTTGGCGAACCTTTCGGGGGTGTTCGGAGGATTTCTCACTAGTTAGGCTGGCCCAGCCCATTCGGCGCCCATATTGATCTATTTCCTGTACATATTCATTCCAGGTGGGCATGTAGTGACGACGGCCCCGCCTATGAGCACCCCGAGCCTCTCGTATACGATCTTGAGTACGAACAAGGAACGGTTTCAGGCAATCGGGAAGACCACGGATGAGAGGGGCTAATCGATCGGGGTCGATAGGGGCTGACATTGGGGATTTCCGAAATTCCTCTCTGTCATACATGGCTTGCAGACAAGCTGCTTTCCGTACAGCCGCAAACAGATCAGAGTAGCCTGTAGCTCTAATCTCTAACGGCTCCCCCCTCTCTCGCGGATCCATACCCCCTGCCCAATAGGCTGCTCGAGCAGTTAGGGAATAATTATGATCCCCAGGCATAGTGGTTAAAAACACTCCTGGTCCCCAAGAGTCTCCTGCTTCTTCCTCACTCAGCATAATTCTGTCCCCCCCTTCAGAAGAAACTCGCCACACGTACTCAACAGCTGACTCTTCTGGTCGCCTCGAATATTTCTCCCTTATTTTTGTTAACTCGGTTGGTGTCCGTGGAACGGTACGCACAGTGGTGTGAATTTCATCATCGTCATCAACCGCAGCTTCAGTTTTAACCAGAGGACGTAAAGGAAAAACTTGGGATTTCAAAGTAAAAGTCCTTTCCTCCTCATCTTCTTCGTCATCCTCACTATTAGACAAAAAATCTCCGGTCTGGGTTCCGGAATTTGGATAACACATTAACTTACGAATCTGTTGGACCTGGGTCGAGGGCTGCATTTTATCTAAGAGCCCAGTCACCCTTTCTAATAATATTTTAAGTTGAGCATTCTGGTTTCCTAAACGTTCATTCTCACTCACAAGCTTATCGACGTGAGTTCTTAATTTTTCTCCTGTCTCCTTTTGCAAGGCTAATGATGACTTCAGCACCTCATTCTCCGATTTCAGGGTTGCATATTCTACAGCTGAAATCAGATTAGGAGCAGGGGTTTCTCTAGCTTCTTGTTGTGCACAAGATAAACAGGCGCCTAACGCAGCACAAATCACACCCTTGCCTTTCCCCGCTCTGAGCTTCTGTGAAACCCGACACTCTTCAATACGTTCCACCACTTTCTCTTCATCCTTCCAAAATTTTTGGGCCCACTCCTTCCCAGCCTGGGAAGGGGCACAATCATATTTTTGCAGCAGTTTATCCATGGCAATCCTGCCGACTACGCCAAATTCTGTTGCGTGAAACGGGGCCAAGCGGTTTTGGCAGAAGATGAACCCCCTTGCGTTCTAACACTCCTCACCGAGGTGGGAGGCTAGGTGCGGCTAGGTTTAAATTCTGAGTGATGCCCAATTCAGCACTATCAGTCCAATCGCGTTTAATATGTATTAAACTACTACGATTTGGATACACTAATAGTGGACTGCACCTTCAGTCTAGTCGTGCTCCTGAACTAGCACGGCCTCTCTGTAGTTTTGGTCGCGTTCAGTGAGAAAGCGGAACGACTAGCTACTTAAACAGTGCAGTTTATTTAAACAACAGATATACGGGTTCTTTAGGATTGCCGGTGATAAATACACTGTCTGCAAAGCACGTGCAAATAAAGATATTGCTAAGTATACAAACGCGCGACAAAATTATAAACGATACAGCCTGGCTATAAACGTAGGGTAGAGATTCTCTAGAGAAATTTCTAAGTCCCCGAGAAAGCGCTCGGTGTAATCGAAGTCTTACCCAAAGGCGTCCCTATGGGGGGGAAGAAAGGCTCAGCCCGTCGACTGATCCCGGAAATCAGCGGTGGAATTCTTCGCGATGGTGTCTTCCCTGACATCCCCTCTCTCTTGGGCTATTTTTATATTATTTTTTTATCTTCAAAGTGGAGTTTGAGTGACTTTAGTCATACATACTTTTATTATGATTAATGTATTCGAGGAGGAGTGTTCACACCTCGGGGGCGGATAGCCTCCGGGATGGAGGTGTGTTTTGGTACATTGTGGTGAGCAAAGTTCGCACAAAAGGACAGCATTTCATCAACATTTGACGAAAGGTTGGCTCGGGTAGCGTGTAGGCCGCTTATCAGTTCCGTAGTACCATCTCGTCCCCATATCTGCTATTCGTCACAAGGGAAGGCCACGGAACAAGCGTGTTCCGTTCCATCCCTCGTGTAGTTTCGCAAACAACCTCGCGCAGGGAATCACAGATGTTGCATTCTTCGTGTGCTAGCTGTGGCTGTATTCTACCTCAGAAGCCTCTTGATTTTATGACTTTCCTTAATGTGTGAACAATGCTGTATTTTTGTATTCTTGGCCAATTTAGTAATTATTCCACATAATCCACCCCGTGACTACAGTCACTCAAGCTCCACGATAATCAATACTGATGGGGAATATCACATGTCCTCTTATGGCGAGGGATATCAAGTGCAAATACTTCTTGCGGGGTGATTAAGCGAGTTAAGCGTTTCATCATAATCCAAAGTCTAACATGCAAAACAATTGTCAAAGCAAAGCACAATACAGTGAGTACTAGTAGAACAACAACAGGATGGAGCATCTTGTTAAAAAGTCCTGTAGCTGTCGGTGACCATCCAAAGAGGGTGTCCCACCGTTCATGTCCACCGTCTCTCTTGACCCTTTCCAGTACATGGTGTATTTCTTCAACATCATGATGGACAGTAATCAGAGTTCTTTGTCCATTTTCTTGGGCCTCTTTCAACAATCGCTTCAATTCATCGTGTTGTAGCAACTTCCTCACTAGTGAGAGATTCATTCCGATAGGGGTAGGCAGCAAATCTCGAATCAATGTGTAATTAGATTGTAGCAATTGAAAAGACGTAACAGGAGCTGAATAACTGAAGTCACATCCAATGATGTTAGTAAAGTTACAAACACAAAGATTTGAGTTATTACTTATATCTACTGCTATGTCATCTACGAATACAAAAGTACAGGGAGACCTCATGCAAACACACCCTTTCCCAATATATACAAGCACAGTTTCTGGGGTTTCATCAGGTTGTATCTCAAAATGACAAACATTCTGGTTGGTGTCAAGACAAATGTCTTGTGCCTTGAGAGTATTACTCTCACAAATGAATCCTTGTTGATCTCGTGAAATGCATGCTTCAACATCAACAGTTTGCCATTTATTCTCGTTTTGTTGTGCCCACACTCTATGCTCTACCGGATGGAGTATAGCTCCATGGTGATTCAACCCCAGTGCGATGATTGGGTATATGGTGTATACTGAGGCATTGCGTATCGTTAAGACAAAAGCTGTGGCTTTGCTCTCAGTGGGATCATAGGTGAAATTAACCAGATACCACCAGGATTGAAATTTTCTCTCAAACTCAATTGCATTATCCCATATTACTTTTCGAATTTCAGTGGGCAAGGTGCCTTCTTCACCTTCCCTTATAATTGCGGCTGTCATAGATTGCATCCACAGTTGGGCTTGGATACAACTAAGGGCCAAGGAAACATTGTTTTGGGTTGTACCAAGTGCATTTGTGATCAGCTGATGGTCTTTTTCACCTGTTTCCTCCCACTGAGGCAATATATTCGATAAAAGCCATTGGTGATTTCCCAATGCTGATAGAGAGGACTGTAGAGGATGTTTTAATTTGTCTAGATCACTAGTAGTTGTGACTAGTTTGTTTGCAAGTATCTCAGCATCTGTACTATTTAAGACTCCCAGTCCTGTTCCTAAGATACCAGTCACCTCTCTCTTCAGTCGTTGTGAGGTGTCAACAGTTCGCCGGCCTAACCATGCTGACCATCCTGCATAAGATGTACTCAGGAATGGTGAGCAGGTGGGTTTGATCGCAGAGATATTAATCTGCATTGACAATTCTACTCGTTTGAGGGAATATGTTGGGTTAAACGGTATTTGTTGTTGACCTGTGTGTTTAATGGCATAAGGGCCAATGTTAAAGGTGTAAGGAGTTAGACTAATGGAGGGCTGAGTAGCTACACCCTTGAAAGTTTGTGGGGGTGTAGGTTTTGGGTTCATTTCAACAGGTTCAGATGTATTTGAGTCAATCATAAATTCAAATAACAATTCCGTGCCCCTGTAGCCCCAAATACAATATACTATGATAGGTTTGATAAAGGTGAAGTTGTGCCAGCAATCTGAGTTTGGCTCTATAATTTTGTAACAATCAATCAGTGTTATGTTTGTCCGGTTTAGTAGAGTCTACATGGATGGTTTCAATTACAGTTGGTCTATGGTGAGCAGACCCATTGATTACTCGGCAGCTAATTTGTATTTTCTTTCCTGGGACGGCTTCAAGCTTAGCCATTTGGAGTGAGTCTTTCCAACTCCATTTATCTCTGGAATATACTTCACTTCCTTGTATAACCAGAGTGGAGAGATTTAAATCCCTCATGTTTTCTAGTGTCTCAGTGCTTGCAGTGTATCGTGACAGTGCATTATCCCAAAGCTCATCATCAAGGGGCAGATTCTTAAGTCCGCTCAATAAGGTGTCATTATCGGGGGTTTCAGATAGTGGCAGTGGAACCAGACTAGTCTGTGGAGTTGAGTCAGGTTCGACTTTATCTATGCTTTGATCTATCTCATGTTTTGAAAACACCTCATTTTCATGTAGGACTACAGTGGCCAGGCTCAATTTTCCTTTTCCTGTTCCTGCCATCGCATTGTGTTTTACATAAGCTTGAGACCACGGCCATTCTGGGTCTCTTTGACTACAAACAACAGGGAGTAAAAAGATAAAACTGAATAGCATCAATTCCATCTGCCAATTCGTCATTCTAAAATTTAGGCCTCCAGATGGCCATACATAACAAAAATAATATTATTGCCAGGATCAATGTCAGGATTCCCTGGAGACACTCGAGGTTAGCGTAGGCCAATGCGTCTGTCCACGTACAGTTCTTCCGAGGTTCCTGTAAGACACAAAGGAAAAGAAAATCTGCTCGGTCTCATTTGACCGACGGGGTTAAAAAGAGGGCGAGATCCACCGGGTGCTGATCCGGTGTATCTTCCCTGAACAGTCTTTGGCTTCCCGTGCATGGGGGTTTTTGGGAGTAGCTAACACCATTGGTACTGTGCCAATTTGAGGCATTTTCACTAACACAGGTTGCCCAGGGTGAAATTGTCCCAGGTATTTTCGTGGTTCATTGGGAACTTTTGGAGTGATGATATCAGCAGATACACAGAAAGCTTTCATTTTAGGACAGCCATCTCCACTCCATCTGTTATTTAATTGATAGATGGCATCATCCAATGGCAAATGCCAACCAGGTTCATGAGTTTTTGCAAAACGCTTAACCAATCCATTGGTGCGTTCAACAATGCCATTAGCCTGAGGATAATAGGGAGTATGAAATACCCATCGAATCCCTTCTTCTTTGGCCCAATCTTGTACCACTGTAGCGGTAAAGTGTGAACCGTTATCACTTTGGATTTCCTCAGGAAGGGGAAGTGTGCTGAACCACCCTTTTAGGCCTTTCACTGTGTTGTTCCCGGTAGCTGATTTGAAGCTGGTGGCCATAGCGAGGCCAGAGATAATCTCCACTCCGACTAGGACGTATCTTTTCTCACCTGATGATCTCAAGGGCCCAATATAATCAATTTGCCATGAATGCCACAATGTTTTCTTGTCCCGAATGTGTAAAGGAGGCGCCTTACTCGGATGATCTTTATTGAGTCGTAGGCGACATTGTGAACAGGCGGTTACTACTTGTTCACACAGCTTAACCGACACAGGCCACCCCCGGGCTAGACCTTCCTGATACAGATCAGCACGGCCTGTATGGCCACGCTTAATATGTAACCATTCGAGTAAGCGTTCCCATTCCCGACCATCATCTACAATGTCAATTTGCTGCAACCGCGTGAGGCTATCTACCTGTTGGTTGAATTGAGCAGTGATCGAGTTCGAACGATCATGGCCTTTTACCCAACCAACGTGCAATGTTCTCTGTCCTCCCATTTCCAACAGTTGCTTCCAACTCTCTGTCTCCCAGATTGGGACTCTATTCACCTGCCAATCATTGGCTGCCCAGTGTCCAATCCATTCAGTGGCTCCTTTAAAAACAGCATATGAGTCAGTGTAAATGTAAGTAGCCCCACGTTGTGCAGCTAGTAGGACGGCTCTGAGTTCCCCTACTTGTGCGCTACCTTCTCCTGTTTCAATTGCTCTTTCCCCCGTTGCTACTTCCAGTGCTACGGCCTTGTATTTCCACTTATTGTTCTCACGGTGAGATGACGCATCAGTAAACCACACTCCTGTAAGATCACTGCCTTCTTTCAGAGGAGGTGCTTCTTGGATTGGAGATGGTCTGTTTGGTGGGGATTGGAACAATAGGGCACCATCTATATCCTTCTGGAGCTTGGATACTTTGATACTACCTTCAGAGATTGGCATGATATCATTAATGCCTTCTAAATAAGCATACCACTTTCGAACTGTGGGTTTCTGGGCAATGCCGGCTGGTGGTGCTGTCCCTTTACGGACCACATCTAGGAGACGAAAAGGGCCCCGAACAATCACGCTCTGTTCTCTCCTTATCTGCTCTGCTCGTTGCAATGCTCGCACCAGGGACAGTAAACCCTTCTCTAGGTCTGAATATCTGCTCTCAGTATCATTAAAGGAGTGAGAGCTAAATTCTAATGGTCTCTCCGGTCCTGCTGGTCCCTTTTGCCATAAGTTACAATGAGAACCATGTTCGCTGGACCCCCATTCTACATGGACAGGGTCAGTTGGATGTATGGGGCCAAGTTGTTGGAATAACCTTAGCTCTTTTATTAGCAATTCCAGTGCATTAGTATGTTGTTCAGTCCACTCCCAGGATTTACCTTTTTTGAGCAAACAATAAAGGGGGCGAGCAATGATGGAAAAGCCAGGGATGTGTTTACGCCAATAACTTAAAGTTCCCAGAACTTGCTGTAACTCCTTCGTGCTGGAAGGATTCTGTCCATGTTCTATTTTTTTCAGGGTATCCTGAGGGACAGAAGCAGCTCCCTTAATCCACCAGACCCCCAGGAATTTAACTTCCTGTGCAGGTCCCTGACATTTTGAGTCTGGAATTTCCAATCCCAAATCTGATAATGTTTTTCGGATGTTTTGCATCATGTCTTGTACACTTTCTTGGCTCTCTCCCCCCCTATTAAGATGTCGTCAATATATTGGTATACTGTACATCCCTGTGAAACAGGAATCTCTGATAGCGCTTTAGCTAAAGCATTATGAGCAATGGTGGGGGAATGTTTGTATCCTTGTGGAAGTCGGTTAAAGGTATATTGGACTCCTTTCCACGTGAATGCAAACTGCGCTTTGTCTTGCTCAAGGAGGGGAATCATAAAAAACATGTCTTTTACATCTAAGGCAGCCATCCAAGGATGGGCAGCTCCTTTTATCATTGTCACAATTTCCGCGATACTCGGAACCGCAGCGGTCAGGGGTGCAGCGTTGGCGTTTAACTTTCGGTAATCTACTGTGAAACGCCATTGCCCGGTTGGTTTCTTTACTGGCCACACCGGTGAATTATAAGGCGAGTGAGTCCTCTTAATGATGTTTCTTTTTTCTAAATCTGATACCACCCCGTCTGCTCCTGCAAGTGCAGCTGCAGGCAGTGGGTACTGTCGGACGTTGGTAATTTTAGAGGGAGGCAAAGGTATAGATGTTTCTAATAGGCCCAGTTTAACTGTGTCTAATCCTTTTTTGCGTCCTGCAAAACTCCACACAGTTCCATCCGGGAATTTCCACATTCGCCCACGCAGCACGTCAAATCCTAGGAGGTTAGAATGTGAGGCACCCACTAACACTTCTGCCCTAGTCATTCGCTGCTCTCCCGGCAACCAGAGGTTAATTTTTGCAGTGGGGCATGTTTTTACCACACCATCAATTCCTGTGAAGTTGACTCTGCGTCGGGTGGGATTTATACCTAGAAGTTGTGCTGTTTCGTTAGTGATTGCAGACATTTGGGCTCCAGTATCAATAATAAAATTTACCAATATCTTCCGGGGTCCAACAGGAATGATAATAACGGGTTCGGAGTCTTTATGAGAGAGCCATTGAATTGCTAGTACCTGCCGGACAGGGTGGCTCACTGCCCTCCCCGGGGATAGGAGTTTTTTGGCTGGGACTCTGTCAAATCAATCAAGTTACGTTCCGGTGCAGAAGGCACAATTTTCTCACGACTTGGGGATTCTCTGGTTAGACTTTTCTCCCCAGCCACATTATTCTTTCTAGTTAGAGATTGGACTAGTGTACGGAGGTCTCCCGTAGGGACACCGTGCAAGAATTGTCGGGGCACCCCTAATTGTAGGGCTTTACGCCACAACTCATTCCGGTCCTTATCAGGCTTAAACCTTTCCTCCGATTTAGGGTTTTTAGTGTGAGTTCGGACTTGGCGAACCTTTCGGGGGTGTTCGGAGGATTTCTCACTAGTTAGGCTGGCCCAGCCCATTCGGCGCCCATATTGATCTATTTCCTGTACATATTCATTCCAGGTGGGCATGTAGTGACGACGGCCCCGCCTATGAGCACCCCGAGCCTCTCGTATACGATCTTGAGTACGAACAAGGAACGGTTTCAGGCAATCGGGAAGACCACGGATGAGAGGGGCTAATCGATCGGGGTCGATAGGGGCTGACATTGGGGATTTCCGAAATTCCTCTCTGTCATACATGGCTTGCAGACAAGCTGCTTTCCGTACAGCCGCAAACAGATCAGAGTAGCCTGTAGCTCTAATCTCTAACGGCTCCCCCCTCTCTCGCGGATCCATACCCCCTGCCCAATAGGCTGCTCGAGCAGTTAGGGAATAATTATGATCCCCAGGCATAGTGGTTAAAAACACTCCTGGTCCCCAAGAGTCTCCTGCTTCTTCCTCACTCAGCATAATTCTGTCCCCCCCTTCAGAAGAAACTCGCCACACGTACTCAACAGCTGACTCTTCTGGTCGCCTCGAATATTTCTCCCTTATTTTTGTTAACTCGGTTGGTGTCCGTGGAACGGTACGCACAGTGGTGTGAATTTCATCATCGTCATCAACCGCAGCTTCAGTTTTAACCAGAGGACGTAAAGGAAAAACTTGGGATTTCAAAGTAAAAGTCCTTTCCTCCTCATCTTCTTCGTCATCCTCACTATTAGACAAAAAATCTCCGGTCTGGGTTCCGGAATTTGGATAACACATTAACTTACGAATCTGTTGGACCTGGGTCGAGGGCTGCATTTTATCTAAGAGCCCAGTCACCCTTTCTAATAATATTTTAAGTTGAGCATTCTGGTTTCCTAAACATTCATTCTCACTCACAAGCTTATCGACGTGAGTTCTTAATTTTTCTCCTGTCTCCTTTTGCAAGGCTAATGATGACTTCAGCACCTCATTCTCCGATTTCAGGGTTGCATATTCTACAGCTGAAATCAGATTAGGAGCAGGGGTTTCTCTAGCTTCTTGTTGTGCACAAGATAAACAGGCGCCTAACACAGCACAAATCACACCCTTGCCTTTCCCCGCTCTGAGCTTCTGTGAAACCCGACACTCTTCAATACGTTCCACCACTTTCTCTTCATCCTTCCAAAATTTTTGGGCCCACTCCTTCCCAGCCTGGGAAGGGGCACAATCATATTTTTGCAGCAGTTTATCCATGGCAATCCTGCCGACTACGCCAAATTCTGTTGCGTGAAACGGGGCCAAGCGGTTTTGGCAGAAGATAAACCCCCTTGCGTTCTAACACTCCTCACCGAGGTGGGAGGCTAGGTGCGGCTAGGTTTAAATTCTGAGTGATGCCCAATTCAGCACTATCAGTCCAATCGCGTTTAATATGTATTAAACTACTACGATTTGGATACACTAATAGTGGACTGCACCTTCAGTCTAGTCGTGCTCCTGAACTAGCACGGCCTCTCTGTAGTTTTGGTCGCGTTCAGTGAGAAAGCGGAACGACTAGCTACTTAAACAGTGCAGTTTATTTAAACAACAGATATACAGGTTCTTTAGGATTGCCGGTGATAAATACACTGTCTGCAAAGCACGTGCAAATAAAGATATTGCTAAGTATACAAACGCGCGACAAAATTATAAACGATACAGCCTGGCTATAAACGTAGGGTAGAGATTCTCTAGAGAAATTTCTAAGTCCCCGAGAAAGCGCTCGGTGTAATCGAAGTCTTACCCAAAGGCGTCCCTATGGGGGGGAAGAAAGGCTCAGCCCGTCGACTGATCCCGGAAATCAGCGGTGGAATTCTTCGCGATGGTGTCTTCCCTGACATCCCCTCTCTCTTGGGCTATTTTTATATTATTTTTTTATCTTCAAAGTGGAGTTTGAGTGACTTTAGTCATACATACTTTTATTATGATTAATGTATTCAAGGAGGAGTGTTCACACCTCGGGGGCGGATAGCCTCCGGGATGGAGGTGTGTTTTGGTACATTGTGGTGAGCAAAGTTCGCACAAAAGGACAGCATTTCATCAACATTTGACGAAAGGTTGGCTCGGGTAGCGTGTAGGCCGCTTATCAGTTCCGTAGTACCATCTCGTCCCCATATCTGCTATTCGTCACAAGGGAAGGCCACGGAACAAGCGTGTTCCGTTCCATCCCTCGTGTAGTTTCGCAAACAACCTCGCGCAGGGAATCACAGATGTTGCATTCTTCGTGTGCTAGCTGTGGCTGTATTCTACCTCAGAAGCCTCTTGATTTTATGACTTTCCTTAATGTGTGAACAATGCTGTATTTTTGTATTCTTGGCCAATTTAGTAATTATTCCACATAATCCACCCCGTGACTACAGTCACTCAAGCTCCACGATAATCAATACTGATGGGGAATATCACATGTCCTCTTATGGCGAGGGATATCAAGTGCAAATACTTCTTGCGGGGTGATTAAGCGAGTTAAGCGTTTCATCATAATCCAAAGTCTAACATGCAAAACAATTGTCAAAGCAAAGCACAATACAGTGAGTACTAGTAGAACAACAACAGGATGGAGCATCTTGTTAAAAAGTCCTGTAGCTGTCGGTGACCATCCAAAGAGGGTGTCCCACCATTCATGTCCACCGTCTCTCTTGACCCTTTCCAGTACATGGTGTATTTCTTCAACATCATGATGGACAGTAATCAGAGTTCTTTGTCCATTTTCTTGGGCCTCTTTCAACAATCGCTTCAATTCATCGTGTTGTAGCAACTTCCTCACTAGTGAGAGATTCATTCCGATAGGGGTAGGCAGCAAATCTCGAATCAATGTGTAATTAGATTGTAGCAATTGAAAAGACGTAACAGGAGCTGAATAACTGAAGTCACATCCAATGATGTTAGTAAAGTTACAAACACAAAGATTTGAGTTATTACTTATATCTACTGCTATGTCATCTACGAATACAAAAGTACAGGGAGACCTCATGCAAACACACCCTTTCCCAATATATACAAGCACAGTTTCTGGGGTTTCATCAGGTTGTATCTCAAAATGACAAACATTCTGGTTGGTGTCAAGACAAATGTCTTGTGCCTTGAGAGTATTACTCTCACAAATGAATCCTTGTTGATCTCGTGAAATGCATGCTTCAACATCAACAGTTTGCCATTTATTCTCGTTTTGTTGTGCCCACACTCTATGCTCTACCGGATGGAGTATAGCTCCATGGTGATTCAACCCCAGTGCGATGATTGGGTATATGGTGTATACTGAGGCATTGCGTATCGTTAAGACAAAAGCTGTGGCTTTGCTCTCAGTGGGATCATAGGTGAAATTAACCAGATACCACCAGGACTGAAATTTTCTCTCAAACTCAATTGCATTATCCCATATTACTTTTCGAATTTCAGTGGGCAAGGTGCCTTCTTCACCTTCCCTTATAATTGCGGCTGTCATAGATTGCATCCACAGTTGGGCTTGGATACAACTAAGGGCCAAGGAAACATTGTTTGGGGTTGTACCAAGTGCATTTGTGATCAGCTGATGGTCTTTTTCACCTGTTTCCTCCCACTGAGGCAATATATTCGATAAAAGCCATTGGTGATTTCCCAATGCTGATAGAGAGGACTGTAGAGGATGTTTTAATTTGTCTAGATCACTAGTAGTTGTGACTAGTTTGTTTGCAAGTATCTCAGCATCTGTACTATTTAAGACTCCCAGTCCTGTTCCTAAGATACCAGTCACCTCTCTCTTCAGTCGTTGTGAGGTGTCAACAGTTCGCCGGCCTAACCATGCTGACCATCCTGCATAAGATGTACTCAGGAATGGTGAGCAGGTGGGTTTGATCGCAGAGATATTAATCTGCATTGACAATTCTACTCGTTTGAGGGAATATGTTGGGTTAAACGGTATTTGTTGTTGACCTGTGTGTTTAATGGCATAAGGGCCAATGTTAAAGGTGTAAGGAGTTAGACTAATGGAGGGCTGAGTAGCTACACCCTTGAAAGTTTGTGGGGGTGTAGGTTTTGGGTTCATTTCAACAGGTTCAGATGTATTTGAGTCAATCATAAATTCAAATAACAATTCCGTGCCCCTGTAGCCCCAAATACAATATACTATGATAGGTTTGATAAAGGTGAAGTTGTGCCAGCAATCTGAGTTTGGCTCTATAATTTTGTAACAATCAATCAGTGTTATATTTGTCCGGTTTAGTAGAGTCTACATGGATGGTTTCAATTACAGTTGGTCTATGGTGAGCAGACCCATTGATTACTCGGCAGCTAATTTGTATTTTCTTTCCTGGGACGGCTTCAAGCTTAGCCATTTGGAGTGAGTCTTTCCAACTCCATTTATCTCTGGAATATACTTCACTTCCTTGTATAACCAGAGTGGAGAGATTTAAATCCCTCATGTTTTCTAGTGTCTCAGTGCTTGCAGTGTATCGTGACAGTGCATTATCCCAAAGCTCATCATCAAGGGGCAGATTCTTAAGTCCGCTCAATAAGGTGTCATTATCGGGGGTTTCAGATAGTGGCAGTGGAACCAGACTAGTCTGTGGAGTTGAGTCAGGTTCGACTTTATCTATGCTTTGATCTATCTCATGTTTTGAAAACACCTCATTTTCATGTAGGACTACAGTGGCCAGGCTCAATTTTCCTTTTCCTGTTCCTGCCATCGCATTGTGTTTTACATAAGCTTGAGACCACGGCCATTCTGGGTCTCTTTGACTACAAACAACAGGGAGTAAAAAGATAAAACTGAATAGCATCAATTCCATCTGCCAATTCGTCATTCTAAAATTTAGGCCTCCAGATGGCCATACATAACAAAAATAATATTATTGCCAGGATCAATGTCAGGATTCCCTGGAGACACTCGAGGTTAGCGTAGGCCAATGCGTCTGTCCACGTACAGTTCTTCCGAGGTTCCTGTAAGACACAAAGGAAAAGAAAATCTGCTCGGTCTCATTTGACCGACGGGGTTAAAAAGAGGGCGAGATCCACCGGGTGCTGATCCGGTGTATCTTCCCTGAACAGTCTTTGGCTTCCCGTGCATGGGGGTTTTTGGGAGTAGCTAACACCATTGGTACTGTGCCAATTTGAGGCATTTTCACTAACACAGGTTGCCCAGGGTGAAATTGTCCCAGGTATTTTCGTGGTTCATTGGGAACTTTTGGAGTGATGATATCAGCAGATACACAGAAAGCTTTCATTTTAGGACAGCCATCTCCACTCCATCTGTTATTTAATTGATAGATGGCATCATCCAATCGCAAATGCCAACCAGGTTCATGAGTTTTTGCAAAACGCTTAACCAATCCATTGGTGCGTTCAACAATGCCATTAGCCTGAGGATAATAGGGAGTATGAAATACCCATCGAATCCCTTCTTCTTTGGCCCAATCTTGTACCACTGTAGCGGTAAAGTGTGAACCGTTATCACTTTGGATTTCCTCAGGAAGGGGAAGTGTGCTGAACCACCCTTTTAGGCCTTTCACTGTGTTGTTCCCGGTAGCTGATTTGAAGCTGGTGGCCATAGCGAGGCCAGAGATAATCTCCACTCCGACTAGGACGTATCTTTTCTCACCTGATGATCTCAAGGGCCCAATATAATCAATTTGCCATGAATGCCACAATGTTTTCTTGTCCCGAATGTGTAAAGGAGGCGCCTTACTCGGATGATCTTTATTGAGTCGTAGGCGACATTGTGAACAGGCGGTTACTACTTGTTCACACAGCTTAACCGACACAGGCCACCCCCGGGCTAGACCTTCCTGATACAGATCAGCACGGCCTGTATGGCCACGCTTAATATGTAACCATTCGAGTAAGCGTTCCCATTCCCGACCATCATCTACAATGTCAATTTGCTGCAACCGCGTGAGGCTATCTACCTGTTGGTTGAATTGAGCAGTGATCGAGTTCGAACGATCATGGCCTTTTACCCAACCAACGTGCAATGTTCTCTGTCCTCCCATTTCCAACAGTTGCTTCCAACTCTCTGTCTCCCAGATTGGGACTCTATTCACCTGCCAATCATTGGCTGCCCAGTGTCCAATCCATTCAGTGGCTCCTTTAAAAACAGCATATGAGTCAGTGTAAATGTAAGTAGCCCCACGTTGTGCAGCTAGTAGGACGGCTCTGAGTTCCCCTACTTGTGCGCTACCTTCTCCTGTTTCAATTGCTCTTTCCCCCGTTGCTACTTCCAGTGCTACGGCCTTGTATTTCCACTTATTGTTCTCACAGTGAGATGACGCATCAGTAAACCACACTCCTGTAAGATCACTGCCTTCTTTCAGAGGAGGTGCTTCTTGGATTGGAGATGGTCTGTTTGGTGGGGATTGGAACAATAGGGCACCATCTATATCCTTCTGGAGCTTGGATACTTTGATACTACCTTCAGAGATTGGCATGATATCATTAATGCCTTCTAAATAAGCATACCACTTTCGAACTGTGGGTTTCTGGGCAATGCCGGCTGGTGGTGCTGTCCCTTTACGGACCACATCTAGGAGACGAAAAGGGCCCCGAACAATCACGCTCTGTTCTCTCCTTATCTGCTCTGCTCGTTGCAATGCTCGCACCAGGGACAGTAAACCCTTCTCTAGGTCTGAATATCTGCTCTCAGTATCATTAAAGGAGTGAGAGCTAAATTCTAATGGTCTCTCCGGTCCTGCTGGTCCCTTTTGCCATAAGTTACAATGAGAACCATGTTCGCTGGACCCCCATTCTACATGGACAGGGTCAGTTGGATGTATGGGGCCAAGTTGTTGGAATAACCTTAGCTCTTTTATTAGCAATTCCAGTGCATTAGTATGTTGTTCAGTCCACTCCCAGGATTTACCTTTTTTGAGCAAACAATAAAGGGGGCGAGCAATGATGGAAAAGCCAGGGATGTGTTTACGCCAATAACTTAAAGTTCCCAGAACTTGCTGTAACTCCTTCGTGCTGGAAGGATTCTGTCCATGTTCTATTTTTTTCAGGGTATCCTGAGGGACAGAAGCAGCTCCCTTAATCCACCAGACCCCCAGGAATTTAACTTCCTGTGCAGGTCCCTGACATTTTGAGTCTGGAATTTCCAATCCCAAATCTGATAATGTTTTTCGGATGTTTTGCATCATGTCTTGTACACTTTCTTGGCTCTCTCCCCCCCTATTAAGATGTCGTCAATATATTGGTATACTGTACATCCCTGTGAAACAGGAATCTCTGATAGCGCTTTAGCTAAAGCATTATGAGCAATGGTGGGGGAATGTTTGTATCCTTGTGGAAGTCGGTTAAAGGTATATTGGACTCCTTTCCACGTGAATGCAAACTGCGCTTTGTCTTGCTCAAGGAGGGGAATCATAAAAAACATGTCTTTTACATCTAAGGCAGCCATCCAAGGATGGGCAGCTCCTTTTATCATTGTCACAATTTCCGCGATACTCGGAACCGCAGCGGTCAGGGGTGCAGCGTTGGCGTTTAACTTTCGGTAATCTACTGTGAAACGCCATTGCCCGGTTGGTTTCTTTACTGGCCACACCGGTGAATTATAAGGCGAGTGAGTCCTCTGAATGATGTTTCTTTTTTCTAAATCTGATACCACCCCGTCTGCTCCTGCAAGTGCAGCTGCAGGCAGTGGGTACTGTCGGACGTTGGTAATTTTAGAGGGAGGCAAAGGTATAGATGTTTCTAATAGGCCCAGTTTAACTGTGTCTAATCCTTTTTTGCGTCCTGCAAAACTCCACGCAGTTCCATCCGGGAATTTCCACATTCGCCCACGCAGCACGTCAAATCCTAGGAGGTTAGAATGTGAGGCACCCACTAACACTTCTGCCCTAGTCATTCGCTGCTCTCCCGGCAACCAGAGGTTAATTTTTGCAGTGGGGCATGTTTTTACCACACCATCAATTCCTGTGAAGTTGACTCTGCGTCGGGTGGGATTTATACCTAGAAGTTGTGCTGTTTCGTTAGTGATTGCAGACATTTGGGCTCCAGTATCAATAATAAAATTTACCAATATCTTCCGGGGTCCAACAGGAATGATAATAACGGGTTCGGAGTCTTTATGAGAGAGCCATTGAATTGCTAGTACCTGCCGGACAGGGTGGCTCACTGCCCTCCCCGGGGATAGGAGTTTTTTGGCTGGGACTCTGTCAAATCAATCAAGTTACGTTCCGGTGCAGAAGGCACAATTTTCTCACGACTTGGGGATTCTCTGGTTAGACTTTTCTCCCCAGCCACATTATTCTTTCTAGTTAGAGATTGGACTAGTGTACGGAGGTCTCCCGTAGGGACACCGTGCAAGAATTGTCGGGGCACCCCTAATTGTAGGGCTTTACGCCACAACTCATTCCGGTCCTTATCAGGCTTAAACCTTTCCTCCGATTTAGGGTTTTTAGTGTGAGTTCGGACTTGGCGAACCTTTCGGGGGTGTTCGGAGGATTTCTCACTAGTTAGGCTGGCCCAGCCCATTCGGCGCCCATATTGATCTATTTCCTGTACATATTCATTCCAGGTGGGCATGTAGTGACGACGGCCCCGCCTATGAGCACCCCGAGCCTCTCGTATACGATCTTGAGTACGAACAAGGAACGGTTTCAGGCAATCGGGAAGACCACGGATGAGAGGGGCTAATCGATCGGGGTCGATAGGGGCTGACATTGGGGATTTCCGAAATTCCTCTCTGTCATACATGGCTTGCAGACAAGCTGCTTTCCGTACAGCCGCAAACAGATCAGAGTAGCCTGTAGCTCTAATCTCTAACGGCTCCCCCCTCTCTCGCGGATCCATACCCCCTGCCCAATAGGCTGCTCGAGCAGTTAGGGAATAATTATGATCCCCAGGCATAGTGGTTAAAAACACTCCTGGTCCCCAAGAGTCTCCTGCTTCTTCCTCACTCAGCATAATTCTGTCCCCCCCTTCAGAAGAAACTCGCCACACGTACTCAACAGCTGACTCTTCTGGTCGCCTCGAATATTTCTCCCTTATTTTTGTTAACTCGGTTGGTGTCCGTGGAACGGTACGCACAGTGGTGTGAATTTCATCATCGTCATCAACCGCAGCTTCAGTTTTAACCAGAGGACGTAAAGGAAAAACTTGGGATTTCAAAGTAAAAGTCCTTTCCTCCTCATCTTCTTCGTCATCCTCACTATTAGACAAAAAATCTCCGGTCTGGGTTCCGGAATTTGGATAACACATTAACTTACGAATCTGTTGGACCTGGGTCGAGGGCTGCATTTTATCTAAGAGCCCAGTCACCCTTTCTAATAATATTTTAAGTTGAGCATTCTGGTTTCCTAAACATTCATTCTCACTCACAAGCTTATCGACGTGAGTTCTTAATTTTTCTCCTGTCTCCTTTTGCAAGGCTAATGATGACTTCAGCACCTCATTCTCCGATTTCAGGGTTGCATATTCTACAGCTGAAATCAGATTAGGAGCAGGGGTTTCTCTAGCTTCTTGTTGTGCACAAGATAAACAGGCGCCTAACGCAGCACAAATCACACCCTTGCCTTTCCCCGCTCTGAGCTTCTGTGAAACCCGACACTCTTCAATACGTTCCACCACTTTCTCTTCATCCTTCCAAAATTTTTGGGCCCACTCCTTCCCAGCCTGGGAAGGGGCACAATCATATTTTTGCAGCAGTTTATCCATGGCAATCCTGCCGACTACGCCAAATTCTGTTGCGTGAAACGGGGCCAAGCGGTTTTGGCAGAAGATAAACCCCCTTGCGTTCTAACACTCCTCACCGAGGTGGGAGGCTAGGTGCGGCTAGGTTTAAATTCTGAGTGATGCCCAATTCAGCACTATCAGTCCAATCGCGTTTAATATGTATTAAACTACTACGATTTGGATACACTAATAGTGGACTGCACCTTCAGTCTAGTCGTGCTCCTGAACTAGCACGGCCTCTCTGTAGTTTTGGTCGCGTTCAGTGAGAAAGCGGAACGACTAGCTACTTAAACAGTGCAGTTTATTTAAACAACAGATATACAGGTTCTTTAGGATTGCCGGTGATAAATACACTGTCTGCAAAGCACGTGCAAATAAAGATATTGCTAAGTATACAAACGCGCGACAAAATTATAAACGATACAGCCTGGCTATAAACGTAGGGTAGAGATTCTCTAGAGAAATTTCTAAGTCCCCGAGAAAGCGCTCGGTGTAATCGAAGTCTTACCCAAAGGCGTCCCTATGGGGGGGAAGAAAGGCTCAGCCCGTCGACTGATCCCGGAAATCAGCGGTGGAATTCTTCGCGATGGTGTCTTCCCTGACATCCCCTCTCTCTTGGGCTATTTTTATATTATTTTTTTATCTTCAAAGTGGAGTTTGAGTGACTTTAGTCATACATACTTTTATTATGATTAATGTATTCAAGGAGGAGTGTTCACACCTCGGGGGCGGATAGCCTCCGGGATGGAGGTGTGTTTTGGTACATTGTGGTGAGCAAAGTTCGCACAAAAGGACAGCATTTCATCAACATTTGACGAAAGGTTGGCTCGGGTAGCGTGTAGGCCGCTTATCAGTTCCGTAGTACCATCTCGTCCCCATATCTGCTATTCGTCACAAGGGAAGGCCACGGAACAAGCGTGTTCCGTTCCATCCCTCGTGTAGTTTCGCAAACAACCTCGCGCAGGGAATCACAGATGTTGCATTCTTCGTGTGCTAGCTGTGGCTGTATTCTACCTCAGAAGCCTCTTGATTTTATGACTTTCCTTAATGTGTGAACAATGCTGTATTTTTGTATTCTTGGCCAATTTAGTAATTATTCCACATAATCCACCCCGTGACTACAGTCACTCAAGCTCCACGATAATCAATACTGATGGGGAATATCACATGTCCTCTTATGGCGAGGGATATCAAGTGCAAATACTTCTTGCGGGGTGATTAAGCGAGTTAAGCGTTTCATCATAATCCAAAGTCTAACATGCAAAACAATTGTCAAAGCAAAGCACAATACAGTGAGTACTAGTAGAACAACAACAGGATGGAGCATCTTGTTAAAAAGTCCTGTAGCTGTCGGTGACCATCCAAAGAGGGTGTCCCACCATTCATGTCCACCGTCTCTCTTGACCCTTTCCAGTACATGGTGTATTTCTTCAACATCATGATGGACAGCAATCAGAGTTCTTTGTCCATTTTCTTGGGCCTCTTTCAACAATCGCTTCAATTCATCGTGTTGTAGCAACTTCCTCACTAGTGAGAGATTCATTCCGATAGGGGTAGGCAGCAAATCTCGAATCAATGTGTAATTAGATTGTAGCAATTGAAAAGACGTAACAGGAGCTGAATAACTGAAGTCACATCCAATGATGTTAGTAAAGTTACAAACACAAAGATTTGAGTTATTACTTATATCTACTGCTATGTCATCTACGAATACAAAAGTACAGGGAGACCTCATGCAAACACACCCTTTCCCAATATATACAAGCACAGTTTCTGGGGTTTCATCAGGTTGTATCTCAAAATGACAAACATTCTGGTTGGTGTCAAGACAAATGTCTTGTGCCTTGAGAGTATTACTCTCACAAATGAATCCTTGTTGATCTCGTGAAATGCATGCTTCAACATCAACAGTTTGCCATTTATTCTCGTTTTGTTGTGCCCACACTCTATGCTCTACCGGATGGAGTATAGCTCCATGGTGATTCAACCCCAGTGCGATGATTGGGTATATGGTGTATACTGAGGCATTGCGTATCGTTAAGACAAAAGCTGTGGCTTTGCTCTCAGTGGGATCATAGGTGAAATTAACCAGATACCACCAGGACTGAAATTTTCTCTCAAACTCAATTGCATTATCCCATATTACTTTTCGAATTTCAGTGGGCAAGGTGCCTTCTTCACCTTCCCTTATAATTGCGGCTGTCATAGATTGCATCCACAGTTGGGCTTGGATACAACTAAGGGCCAAGGAAACATTGTTTGGGGTTGTACCAAGTGCATTTGTGATCAGCTGATGGTCTTTTTCACCTGTTTCCTCCCACTGAGGCAATATATTCGATAAAAGCCATTGGTGATTTCCCAATGCTGATAGAGAGGACTGTAGAGGATGTTTTAATTTGTCTAGATCACTAGTAGTTGTGACTAGTTTGTTTGCAAGTATCTCAGCATCTGTACTATTTAAGACTCCCAGTCCTGTTCCTAAGATACCAGTCACCTCTCTCTTCAGTCGTTGTGAGGTGTCAACAGTTCGCCGGCCTAACCATGCTGACCATCCTGCATAAGATGTACTCAGGAATGGTGAGCAGGTGGGTTTGATCGCAGAGATATTAATCTGCATTGACAATTCTACTCGTTTGAGGGAATATGTTGGGTTAAACGGTATTTGTTGTTGACCTGTGTGTTTAATGGCATAAGGGCCAATGTTAAAGGTGTAAGGAGTTAGACTAATGGAGGGCTGAGTAGCTACACCCTTGAAAGTTTGTGGGGGTGTAGGTTTTGGGTTCATTTCAACAGGTTCAGATGTATTTGAGTCAATCATAAATTCAAATAACAATTCCGTGCCCCTGTAGCCCCAAATACAATATACTATGATAGGTTTGATAAAGGTGAAGTTGTGCCAGCAATCTGAGTTTGGCTCTATAATTTTGTAACAATCAATCAGTGTTATATTTGTCCGGTTTAGTAGAGTCTACATGGATGGTTTCAATTACAGTTGGTCTATGGTGAGCAGACCCATTGATTACTCGGCAGCTAATTTGTATTTTCTTTCCTGGGACGGCTTCAAGCTTAGCCATTTGGAGTGAGTCTTTCCAACTCCATTTATCTCTGGAATATACTTCACTTCCTTGTATAACCAGAGTGGAGAGATTTAAATCCCTCATGTTTTCTAGTGTCTCAGTGCTTGCAGTGTATCGTGACAGTGCATTATCCCAAAGCTCATCATCAAGGGGCAGATTCTTAAGTCCGCTCAATAAGGTGTCATTATCGGGGGTTTCAGATAGTGGCAGTGGAACCAGACTAGTCTGTGGAGTTGAGTCAGGTTCGACTTTATCTATGCTTTGATCTATCTCATGTTTTGAAAACACCTCATTTTCATGTAGGACTACAGTGGCCAGGCTCAATTTTCCTTTTCCTGTTCCTGCCATCGCATTGTGTTTTACATAAGCTTGAGACCACGGCCATTCTGGGTCTCTTTGACTACAAACAACAGGGAGTAAAAAGATAAAACTGAATAGCATCAATTCCATCTGCCAATTCGTCATTCTAAAATTTAGGCCTCCAGATGGCCATACATAACAAAAATAATATTATTGCCAGGATCAATGTCAGGATTCCCTGGAGACACTCGAGGTTAGCGTAGGCCAATGCGTCTGTCCACGTACAGTTCTTCCGAGGTTCCTGTAAGACACAAAGGAAAAGAAAATCTGCTCGGTCTCATTTGACCGACGGGGTTAAAAAGAGGGCGAGATCCACCGGGTGCTGATCCGGTGTATCTTCCCTGAACAGTCTTTGGCTTCCCGTGCATGGGGGTTTTTGGGAGTAGCTAACACCATTGGTACTGTGCCAATTTGAGGCATTTTCACTAACACAGGTTGCCCAGGGTGAAATTGTCCCAGGTATTTTCGTGGTTCATTGGGAACTTTTGGAGTGATGATATCAGCAGATACACAGAAAGCTTTCATTTTAGGACAGCCATCTCCACTCCATCTGTTATTTAATTGATAGATGGCATCATCCAATCGCAAATGCCAACCAGGTTCATGAGTTTTTGCAAAACGCTTAACCAATCCATTGGTGCGTTCAACAATGCCATTAGCCTGAGGATAATAGGGAGTATGAAATACCCATCGAATCCCTTCTTCTTTGGCCCAATCTTGTACCACTGTAGCGGTAAAGTGTGAACCGTTATCACTTTGGATTTCCTCAGGAAGGGGAAGTGTGCTGAACCACCCTTTTAGGCCTTTCACTGTGTTGTTCCCGGTAGCTGATTTGAAGCTGGTGGCCATAGCGAGGCCAGAGATAATCTCCACTCCGACTAGGACGTATCTTTTCTCACCTGATGATCTCAAGGGCCCAATATAATCAATTTGCCATGAATGCCACAATGTTTTCTTGTCCCGAATGTGTAAAGGAGGCGCCTTACTCGGATGATCTTTATTGAGTCGTAGGCGACATTGTGAACAGGCGGTTACTACTTGTTCACACAGCTTAACCGACACAGGCCACCCCCGGGCTAGACCTTCCTGATACAGATCAGCACGGCCTGTATGGCCACGCTTAATATGTAACCATTCGAGTAAGCGTTCCCATTCCCGACCATCATCTACAATGTCAATTTGCTGCAACCGCGTGAGGCTATCTACCTGTTGGTTGAATTGAGCAGTGATCGAGTTCGAACGATCATGGCCTTTTACCCAACCAATGTGCAATGTTCTCTGTCCTCCCATTTCCAACAGTTGCTTCCAACTCTCTGTCTCCCAGATTGGGACTCTATTCACCTGCCAATCATTGGCTGCCCAGTGTCCAATCCATTCAGTGGCTCCTTTAAAAACAGCATATGAGTCAGTGTAAATGTAAGTAGCCCCACGTTGTGCAGCTAGTAGGACGGCTCTGAGTTCCCCTACTTGTGCGCTACCTTCTCCTGTTTCAATTGCTCTTTCCCCCGTTGCTACTTCCAGTGCTACGGCCTTGTATTTCCACTTATTGTTCTCACGGTGAGATGACGCATCAGTAAACCACACTCCTGTAAGATCACTGCCTTCTTTCAGAGGAGGTGCTTCTTGGATTGGAGATGGTCTGTTTGGTGGGGATTGGAACAATAGGGCACCATCTATATCCTTCTGGAGCTTGGATACTTTGATACTACCTTCAGAGATTGGCATGATATCATTAATGCCTTCTAAATAAGCATACCACTTTCGAACTGTGGGTTTCTGGGCAATGCCGGCTGGCGGTGCTGTCCCTTTACGGACCACATCTAGGAGACGAAAAGGGCCCCGAACAATCACGCTCTGTTCTCTCCTTATCTGCTCTGCTCGTTGCAATGCTCGCACCAGGGACAGTAAACCCTTCTCTAGGTCTGAATATCTGCTCTCAGTATCATTAAAGGAGTGAGAGCTAAATTCTAATGGTCTCTCCGGTCCTGCTGGTCCCTTTTGCCATAAGTTACAATGAGAACCATGTTCGCTGAACCCCCATTCTACGTGGACAGGGTCAGTTGGATGTATGGGGCCAAGTTGTTGGAATAACCTTAGCTCTTTTATTAGCAATTCCAGTGCATTAGTATGTTGTTCAGTCCACTCCCAGGATTTACCTTTTTTGAGCAAACAATAAAGGGGGCGAGCAATGATGGAAAAGCCAGGGATGTGTTTACGCCAATAACTTAAAGTTCCCAGAACTTGCTGTAACTCCTTCGTGCTGGAAGGATTCTGTCCATGTTCTATTTTTTTCAGGGTATCCTGAGGGACAGAAGCAGCTCCCTTAATCCACCAGACCCCCAGGAATTTAACTTCCTGTGCAGGTCCCTGACATTTTGAGTCTGGAATTTCCAATCCCAAATCTGATAATGTTTTTCGGATGTTTTGCATCATGTCTTGTACACTTTCTTGGCTCTCTCCCCCCCTATTAAGATGTCGTCAATATATTGGTATACTGTACATCCCTGTGAAACAGGAATCTCTGATAGCGCTTTAGCTAAAGCATTATGAGCAATGGTGGGGGAATGTTTGTATCCTTGTGGAAGTCGGTTAAAGGTATATTGGACTCCTTTCCACGTGAATGCAAACTGCGCTTTGTCTTGCTCAAGGAGGGGAATCATAAAAAACATGTCTTTTACATCTAAGGCAGCCATCCAAGGATGGGCAGCTCCTTTTATCATTGTCACAATTTCCGCGATACTCGGAACCGCAGCGGTCAGGGGTGCAGCGTTGGCGTTTAACTTTCGGTAATCTACTGTGAAACGCCATTGCCCGGTTGGTTTCTTTACTGGCCACACCGGTGAATTATAAGGCGAGTGAGTCCTCTGAATGATGTTTCTTTTTTCTAAATCTGATACCACCCCGTCTGCTCCTGCAAGTGCAGCTGCAGGCAGTGGGTACTGTCGGACGTTGGTAATTTTAGAGGGAGGCAAAGGTATAGATGTTTCTAATAGGCCCAGTTTAACTGCGTCTAATCCTTTTTTGCGTCCTGCAAAACTCCACACAGTTCCATCCGGGAATTTCCACATTCGCCCACGCAGCACGTCAAATCCTAGGAGGTTAGAATGTGAGGCACCCACTAACACTTCTGCCCTAGTCATTCGCTGCTCTCCCGGCAACCAGAGGTTAATTTTTGCAGTGGGGCATGTTTTTACCACACCATCAATTCCTGTGAAGTTGACTCTGCGTCGGGTGGGATTTATACCTAGAAGTTGTGCTGTTTCGTTAGTGATTGCAGACATTTGGGCTCCAGTATCAATAATAAAATTTACCAATATCTTCCGGGGTCCAACAGGAATGATAATAACGGGTTCGGAGTCTTTATGAGAGAGCCATTGAATTGCTAGTACCTGCCGGACAGGGTGGCTCACTGCCCTCCCCGGGGATAGGAGTTTTTTGGCTGGGACTCTGTCAAATCAATCAAGTTACGTTCCGGTGCAGAAGGCACAATTTTCTCACGACTTGGGGATTCTCTGGTTAGACTTTTCTCCCCAGCCACATTATTCTTTCTAGTTAGAGATTGGACTAGTGTACGGAGGTCTCCCGTAGGGACACCGTGCAAGAATTGTCGGGGCACCCCTAATTGTAGGGCTTTACGCCACAACTCATTCCGGTCCTTATCAGGCTTAAACCTTTCCTCCGATTTAGGGTTTTTAGTGTGAGTTCGGACTTGGCGAACCTTTCGGGGGTGTTCGGAGGATTTCTCACTAGTTAGGCTGGCCCAGCCCATTCGGCGCCCATATTGATCTATTTCCTGTACATATTCATTCCAGGTGGGCATGTAGTGACGACGGCCCCGCCTATGAGCACCCCGAGCCTCTCGTATACGATCTTGAGTACGAACAAGGAACGGTTTCAGGCAATCGGGAAGACCACGGATGAGAGGGGCTAATCGATCGGGGTCGATAGGGGCTGACATTGGGGATTTCCGAAATTCCTCTCTGTCATACATGGCTTGCAGACAAGCTGCTTTCCGTACAGCCGCAAACAGATCAGAGTAGCCTGTAGCTCTAATCTCTAACGGCTCCCCCCTCTCTCGCGGATCCATACCCCCTGCCCAATAGGCTGCTCGAGCAGTTAGGGAATAATTATGATCCCCAGGCATAGTGGTTAAAAACACTCCTGGTCCCCAAGAGTCTCCTGCTTCTTCCTCACTCAGCATAATTCTGTCCCCCCCTTCAGAAGAAACTCGCCACACGTACTCAACAGCTGACTCTTCTGGTCGCCTCGAATATTTCTCCCTTATTTTTGTTAACTCGGTTGGTGTCCGTGGAACGGTACGCACAGTGGTGTGAATTTCATCATCGTCATCAACCGCAGCTTCAGTTTTAACCAGAGGACGTAAAGGAAAAACTTGGGATTTCAAAGTAAAAGTCCTTTCCTCCTCATCTTCTTCGTCATCCTCACTATTAGACAAAAAATCTCCGGTCTGGGTTCCGGAATTTGGATAACACATTAACTTACGAATCTGTTGGACCTGGGTCGAGGGCTGCATTTTATCTAAGAGCCCAGTCACCCTTTCTAATAATATTTTAAGTTGAGCATTCTGGTTTCCTAAACATTCATTCTCACTCACAAGCTTATCGACGTGAGTTCTTAATTTTTCTCCTGTCTCCTTTTGCAAGGCTAATGATGACTTCAGCACCTCATTCTCCGATTTCAGGGTTGCATATTCTACAGCTGAAATCAGATTAGGAGCAGGGGTTTCTCTAGCTTCTTGTTGTGCACAAGATAAACAGGCGCCTAACGCAGCACAAATCACACCCTTGCCTTTCCCCGCTCTGAGCTTCTGTGAAACCCGACACTCTTCAATACGTTCCACCACTTTCTCTTCATCCTTCCAAAATTTTTGGGCCCACTCCTTCCCAGCCTGGGAAGGGGCACAATCATATTTTTGCAGCAGTTTATCCATGGCAATCCTGCCGACTACGCCAAATTCTGTTGCGTGAAACGGGGCCAAGCGGTTTTGGCAGAAGATAAACCCCCTTGCGTTCTAACACTCCTCACCGAGGTGGGAGGCTAGGTGCGGCTAGGTTTAAATTCTGAGTGATGCCCAATTCAGCACTATCAGTCCAATCGCGTTTAATATGTATTAAACTACTACGATTTGGATACACTAATAGTGGACTGCACCTTCAGTCTAGTCGTGCTCCTGAACTAGCACGGCCTCTCTGTAGTTTTGGTCGCGTTCAGTGAGAAAGCGGAACGACTAGCTACTTAAACAGTGCAGTTTATTTAAACAACAGATATACAGGTTCTTTAGGATTGCCGGTGATAAATACACTGTCTGCAAAGCACGTGCAAATAAAGATATTGCTAAGTATACAAACGCGCGACAAAATTATAAACGATACAGCCTGGCTATAAACGTAGGGTAGAGATTCTCTAGAGAAATTTCTAAGTCCCCGAGAAAGCGCTCGGTGTAATCGAAGTCTTACCCAAAGGCGTCCCTATGGGGGGGAAGAAAGGCTCAGCCCGTCGACTGATCCCGGAAATCAGCGGTGGAATTCTTCGCGATGGTGTCTTCCCTGACATCCCCTCTCTCTTGGGCTATTTTTATATTATTTTTTTATCTTCAAAGTGGAGTTTGAGTGACTTTAGTCATACATACTTTTATTATGATTAATGTATTCAAGGAGGAGTGTTCACACCTCGGGGGCGGATAGCCTCCGGGATGGAGGTGTGTTTTGGTACATTGTGGTGAGCAAAGTTCGCACAAAAGGACAGCATTTCATCAACATTTGACGAAAGGTTGGCTCGGGTAGCGTGTAGGCCGCTTATCAGTTCCGTAGTACCATCTCGTCCCCATATCTGCTATTCGTCACAAGGGAAGGCCACGGAACAAGCGTGTTCCGTTCCATCCCTCGTGTAGTTTCGCAAACAACCTCGCGCAGGGAATCACAGATGTTGCATTCTTCGTGTGCTAGCTGTGGCTGTATTCTACCTCAGAAGCCTCTTGATTTTATGACTTTCCTTAATGTGTGAACAATGCTGTATTTTTGTATTCTTGGCCAATTTAGTAATTATTCCACATAATCCACCCCGTGACTACAGTCACTCAAGCTCCACGATAATCAATACTGATGGGGAATATCACATGTCCTCTTATGGCGAGGGATATCAAGTGCAAATACTTCTTGCGGGGTGATTAAGCGAGTTAAGCGTTTCATCATAATCCAAAGTCTAACATGCAAAACAATTGTCAAAGCAAAGCACAATACAGTGAGTACTAGTAGAACAACAACAGGATGGAGCATCTTGTTAAAAAGTCCTGTAGCTGTCGGTGACCATCCAAAGAGGGTGTCCCACCATTCATGTCCACCGTCTCTCTTGACCCTTTCCAGTACATGGTGTATTTCTTCAACATCATGATGGACAGTAATCAGAGTTCTTTGTCCATTTTCTTGGGCCTCTTTCAACAATCGCTTCAATTCATCGTGTTGTAGCAACTTCCTCACTAGTGAGAGATTCATTCCGATAGGGGTAGGCAGCAAATCTCGAATCAATGTGTAATTAGATTGTAGCAATTGAAAAGACGTAACAGGAGCTGAATAACTGAAGTCACATCCAATGATGTTAGTAAAGTTACAAACACAAAGATTTGAGTTATTACTTATATCTACTGCTATGTCATCTACGAATACAAAAGTACAGGGAGACCTCATGCAAACACACCCTTTCCCAATATATACAAGCACAGTTTCTGGGGTTTCATCAGGTTGTATCTCAAAATGACAAACATTCTGGTTGGTGTCAAGACAAATGTCTTGTGCCTTGAGAGTATTACTCTCACAAATGAATCCTTGTTGATCTCGTGAAATGCATGCTTCAACATCAACAGTTTGCCATTTATTCTCGTTTTGTTGTGCCCACACTCTATGCTCTACCGGATGGAGTATAGCTCCATGGTGATTCAACCCCAGTGCGATGATTGGGTATATGGTGTATACTGAGGCATTGCGTATCGTTAAGACAAAAGCTGTGGCTTTGCTCTCAGTGGGATCATAGGTGAAATTAACCAGATACCACCAGGATTGAAATTTTCTCTCAAACTCAATTGCATTATCCCATATTACTTTTCGAATTTCAGTGGGCAAGGTGCCTTCTTCACCTTCCCTTATAATTGCGGCTGTCATAGATTGCATCCACAGTTGGGCTTGGATACAACTAAGGGCCAAGGAAACATTGTTTGGGGTTGTACCAAGTGCATTTGTGATCAGCTGATGGTCTTTTTCACCTGTTTCCTCCCACTGAGGCAATATATTCGATAAAAGCCATTGGTGATTTCCCAATGCTGATAGAGAGGACTGTAGAGGATGTTTTAATTTGTCTAGATCACTAGTAGTTGTGACTAGTTTGTTTGCAAGTATCTCAGCATCTATACTATTTAAGACTCCCAGTCCTGTTCCTAAGATACCAGTCACCTCTCTCTTCAGTCGTTGTGAGGTGTCAACAGTTCGCCGGCCTAACCATGCTGACCATCCTGCATAAGATGTACTCAGGAATGGTGAGCAGGTGGGTTTGATCGCAGAGATATTAATCTGCATTGACAATTCTACTCGTTTGAGGGAATATGTTGGGTTAAACGGTATTTGTTGTTGACCTGTGTGTTTAATGGCATAAGGGCCAATGTTAAAGGTGTAAGGAGTTAGACTAATGGAGGGCTGAGTAGCTACACCCTTGAAAGTTTGTGGGGGTGTAGGTTTTGGGTTCATTTCAACAGGTTCAGATGTATTTGAGTCAATCATAAATTCAAATAACAATTCCGTGCCCCTGTAGCCCCAAATACAATATACTATGATAGGTTTGATAAAGGTGAAGTTGTGCCAGCAATCTGAGTTTGGCTCTATAATTTTGTAACAATCAATCAGTGTTATATTTGTCCGGTTTAGTAGAGTCTACATGGATGGTTTCAATTACAGTTGGTCTATGGTGAGCAGACCCATTGATTACTCGGCAGCTAATTTGTATTTTCTTTCCTGGGACGGCTTCAAGCTTAGCCATTTGGAGTGAGTCTTTCCAACTCCATTTATCTCTGGAATATACTTCACTTTCTTGTATAACCAGAGTGGAGAGATTTAAATCCCTCATGTTTTCTAGTGTCTCAGTGCTTGCAGTGTATCGTGACAGTGCATTATCCCAAAGCTCATCATCAAGGGGCAGATTCTTAAGTCCGCTCAATAAGGTGTCATTATCGGGGGTTTCAGATAGTGGCAGTGGAACCAGACTAGTCTGTGGAGTTGAGTCAGGTTCGACTTTATCTATGCTTTGATCTATCTCATGTTTTGAAAACACCTCATTTTCATGTAGGACTACAGTGGCCAGGCTCAATTTTCCTTTTCCTGTTCCTGCCATCGCATTGTGTTTTACATAAGCTTGAGACCACGGCCATTCTGGGTCTCTTTGACTACAAACAACAGGGAGTAAAAAGATAAAACTGAATAGCATCAATTCCATCTGCCAATTCGTCATTCTAAAATTTAGGCCTCCAGATGGCCATACATAACAAAAATAATATTATTGCCAGGATCAATGTCAGGATTCCCTGGAGACACTCGAGGTTAGCGTAGGCCAATGCGTCTGTCCACGTACAGTTCTTCCGAGGTTCCTGTAAGACACAAAGGAAAAGAAAATCTGCTCGGTCTCATTTGACCGACGGGGTTAAAAAGAGGGCGAGATCCACCGGGTGCTGATCCGGTGTATCTTCCCTGAACAGTCTTTGGCTTCCCGTGCATGGGGGTTTTTGGGAGTAGCTAACACCATTGGTACTGTGCCAATTTGAGGCATTTTCACTAACACAGGTTGCCCAGGGTGAAATTGTCCCAGGTATTTTCGTGGTTCATTGGGAACTTTTGGAGTGATGATATCAGCAGATACACAGAAAGCTTTCATTTTAGGACAGCCATCTCCACTCCATCTGTTATTTAATTGATAGATGGCATCATCCAATCGCAAATGCCAACCAGGTTCATGAGTTTTTGCAAAACGCTTAACCAATCCATTGGTGCGTTCAACAATGCCATTAGCCTGAGGATAATAGGGAGTATGAAATACCCATCGAATCCCTTCTTCTTTGGCCCAATCTTGTACCACTGTAGCGGTAAAGTGTGAACCGTTATCACTTTGGATTTCCTCAGGAAGGGGAAGTGTGCTGAACCACCCTTTTAGGCCTTTCACTGTGTTGTTCCCGGTAGCTGATTTGAAGCTGGTGGCCATAGCGAGGCCAGAGATAATCTCCACTCCGACTAGGACGTATCTTTTCTCACCTGATGATCTCAAGGGCCCAATATAATCAATTTGCCATGAATGCCACAATGTTTTCTTGTCCCGAATGTGTAAAGGAGGCGCCTTACTCGGATGATCTTTATTGAGTCGTAGGCGACATTGTGAACAGGCGGTTACTACTTGTTCACACAGCTTAACCGACACAGGCCACCCCCGGGCTAGACCTTCCTGATACAGATCAGCACGGCCTGTATGGCCACGCTTAATATGTAACCATTCGAGTAAGCGTTCCCATTCCCGACCATCATCTACAATGTCAATTTGCTGCAACCGCGTGAGGCTATCTACCTGTTGGTTGAATTGAGCAGTGATCGAGTTCGAACGATCATGGCCTTTTACCCAACCAATGTGCAATGTTCTCTGTCCTCCCATTTCCAACAGTTGCTTCCAACTCTCTGTCTCCCAGATTGGGACTCTATTCACCTGCCAATCATTGGCTGCCCAGTGTCCAATCCATTCAGTGGCTCCTTTAAAAACAGCATATGAGTCAGTGTAAATGTAAGTAGCCCCACGTTGTGCAGCTAGTAGGACGGCTCTGAGTTCCCCTACTTGTGCGCTACCTTCTCCTGTTTCAATTGCTCTTTCCCCCGTTGCTACTTCCAGTGCTACGGCCTTGTATTTCCACTTATTGTTCTCACGGTGAGATGACGCATCAGTAAACCACACTCCTGTAAGATCACTGCCTTCTTTCAGAGGAGGTGCTTCTTGGATTGGAGATGGTCTGTTTGGTGGGGATTGGAACAATAGGGCACCATCTATATCCTTCTGGAGCTTGGATACTTTGATACTACCTTCAGAGATTGGCATGATATCATTAATGCCTTCTAAATAAGCATACCACTTTCGAACTGTGGGTTTCTGGGCAATGCCGGCTGGTGGTGCTGTCCCTTTACGGACCACATCTAGGAGACGAAAAGGGCCCCGAACAATCACGCTCTGTTCTCTCCTTATCTGCTCTGCTCGTTGCAATGCTCGCACCAGGGACAGTAAACCCTTCTCTAGGTCTGAATATCTGCTCTCAGTATCATTAAAGGAGTGAGAGCTAAATTCTAATGGTCTCTCCGGTCCTGCTGGTCCCTTTTGCCATAAGTTACAATGAGAGCCATGTTCGCTGGACCCCCATTCTACATGGACAGGGTCAGTTGGATGTATGGGGCCAAGTTGTTGGAATAACCTTAGCTCTTTTATTAGCAATTCCAGTGCATTAGTATGTTGTTCAGTCCACTCCCAGGATTTACCTTTTTTGAGCAAACAATAAAGGGGGCGAGCAATGATGGAAAAGCCAGGGATGTGTTTACGCCAATAACTTAAAGTTCCCAGAACTTGCTGTAACTCCTTCGTGCTGGAAGGATTCTGTCCATGTTCTATTTTTTTCAGGGTATCCTGAGGGACAGAAGCAGCTCCCTTAATCCACCAGACCCCCAGGAATTTAACTTCCTGTGCAGGTCCCTGACATTTTGAGTCTGGAATTTCCAATCCCAAATCTGATAATGTTTTTCGGATGTTTTGCATCATGTCTTGTACACTTTCTTGGCTCTCTCCCCCCCTATTAAGATGTCGTCAATATATTGGTATACTGTACATCCCTGTGAAACAGGAATCTCTGATAGCGCTTTAGCTAAAGCATTATGAGCAATGGTGGGGGAATGTTTGTATCCTTGTGGAAGTCGGTTAAAGGTATATTGGACTCCTTTCCACGTGAATGCAAACTGCGCTTTGTCTTGCTCAAGGAGGGGAATCATAAAAAACATGTCTTTTACATCTAAGGCAGCCATCCAAGGATGGGCAGCTCCTTTTATCATTGTCACAATTTCCGCGATACTCGGAACCGCAGCGGTCAGGGGTGCAGCGTTGGCGTTTAACTTTCGGTAATCTACTGTGAAACGCCATTGCCCGGTTGGTTTCTTTACTGGCCACACCGGTGAATTATAAGGCGAGTGAGTCCTCTTAATGATGTTTCTTTTTTCTAAATCTGATACCACCCCGTCTGCTCCTGCAAGTGCAGCTGCAGGCAGTGGGTACTGTCGGACGTTGGTAATTTTAGAGGGAGGCAAAGGTATAGATGTTTCTAATAGGCCCAGTTTAACTGTGTCTAATCCTTTTTTGCGTCCTGCAAAACTCCACACAGTTCCATCCGGGAATTTCCACATTCGCCCACGCAGCACGTCAAATCCTAGGAGGTTAGAATGTGAGGCACCCACTAACACTTCTGCCCTAGTCATTCGCTGCTCTCCCGGCAACCAGAGGTTAATTTTTGCAGTGGGGCATGTTTTTACCACACCATCAATTCCTGTGAAGTTGACTCTGCGTCGGGTGGGATTTATACCTAGAAGTTGTGCTGTTTCGTTAGTGATTGCAGACATTTGGGCTCCAGTATCAATAATAAAATTTACCAATATCTTCCGGGGTCCAACAGGAATGATAATAACGGGTTCGGAGTCTTTATGAGAGAGCCATTGAATTGCTAGTACCTGCCGGACAGGGTGGCTCACTGCCCTCCCCGGGGATAGGAGTTTTTTGGCTGGGACTCTGTCAAATCAATCAAGTTACGTTCCGGTGCAGAAGGCACAATTTTCTCACGACTTGGGGATTCTCTGGTTAGACTTTTCTCCCCAGCCACATTATTCTTTCTAGTTAGAGATTGGACTAGTGTACGGAGGTCTCCCGTAGGGACACCGTGCAAGAATTGTCGGGGCACCCCTAATTGTAGGGCTTTACGCCACAACTCATTCCGGTCCTTATCAGGCTTAAACCTTTCCTCCGATTTAGGGTTTTTAGTGTGAGTTCGGACTTGGCGAACCTTTCGGGGGTGTTCGGAGGATTTCTCACTAGTTAGGCTGGCCCAGCCCATTCGGCGCCCATATTGATCTATTTCCTGTACATATTCATTCCAGGTGGGCATGTAGTGACGACGGCCCCGCCTATGAGCACCCCGAGCCTCTCGTATACGATCTTGAGTACGAACAAGGAACGGTTTCAGGCAATCGGGAAGACCACGGATGAGAGGGGCTAATCGATCGGGGTCGATAGGGGCTGACATTGGGGATTTCCGAAATTCCTCTCTGTCATACATGGCTTGCAGACAAGCTGCTTTCCGTACAGCCGCAAACAGATCAGAGTAGCCTGTAGCTCTAATCTCTAACGGCTCCCCCCTCTCTCGCGGATCCATACCCCCTGCCCAATAGGCTGCTCGAGCAGTTAGGGAATAATTATGATCCCCAGGCATAGTGGTTAAAAACACTCCTGGTCCCCAAGAGTCTCCTGCTTCTTCCTCACTCAGCATAATTCTGTCCCCCCCTTCAGAAGAAACTCGCCACACGTACTCAACAGCTGACTCTTCTGGTCGCCTCGAATATTTCTCCCTTATTTTTGTTAACTCGGTTGGTGTCCGTGGAACGGTACGCACAGTGGTGTGAATTTCATCATCGTCATCAACCGCAGCTTCAGTTTTAACCAGAGGACGTAAAGGAAAAACTTGGGATTTCAAAGTAAAAGTCCTTTCCTCCTCATCTTCTTCGTCATCCTCGCTATTAGACAAAAAATCTCCGGTCTGGGTTCCGGAATTTGGATAACACATTAACTTACGAATCTGTTGGACCTGGGTCGAGGGCTGCATTTTATCTAAGAGCCCAGTCACCCTTTCTAATAATATTTTAAGTTGAGCATTCTGGTTTCCTAAACATTCATTCTCACTCACAAGCTTATCGACGTGAGTTCTTAATTTTTCTCCTGTCTCCTTTTGCAAGGCTAATGATGACTTCAGCACCTCATTCTCCGATTTCAGGGTTGCATATTCTACAGCTGAAATCAGATTAGGAGCAGGGGTTTCTCTAGCTTCTTGTTGTGCACAAGATAAACAGGCGCCTAACGCAGCACAAATCACACCCTTGCCTTTCCCCGCTCTGAGCTTCTGTGAAACCCGACACTCTTCAATACGTTCCACCACTTTCTCTTCATCCTTCCAAAATTTTTGGGCCCACTCCTTCCCAGCCTGGGAAGGGGCACAATCATATTTTTGCAGCAGTTTATCCATGGCAATCCTGCCGACTACGCCAAATTCTGTTGCGTGAAACGGGGCCAAGCGGTTTTGGCAGAAGATAAACCCCCTTGCGTTCTAACACTCCTCACCGAGGTGGGAGGCTAGGTGCGGCTAGGTTTAAATTCTGAGTGATGCCCAATTCAGCACTATCAGTCCAATCGCGTTTAATATGTATTAAACTACTACGATTTGGATACACTAATAGTGGACTGCACCTTCAGTCTAGTCGTGCTCCTGAACTAGCACGGCCTCTCTGTAGTTTTGGTCGCGTTCAGTGAGAAAGCGGAACGACTAGCTACTTAAACAGTGCAGTTTATTTAAACAACAGATATACAGGTTCTTTAGGATTGCCGGTGATAAATACACTGTCTGCAAAGCACGTGCAAATAAAGATATTGCTAAGTATACAAACGCGCGACAAAATTATAAACGATACAGCCTGGCTATAAACGTAGGGTAGAGATTCTCTAGAGAAATTTCTAAGTCCCCGAGAAAGCGCTCGGTGTAATCGAAGTCTTACCCAAAGGCGTCCCTATGGGGGGGAAGAAAGGCTCAGCCCGTCGACTGATCCCGGAAATCAGCGGTGGAATTCTTCGCGATGGTGTCTTCCCTGACATCCCCTCTCTCTTGGGCTATTTTTATATTATTTTTTTATCTTCAAAGTGGAGTTTGAGTGACTTTAGTCATACATACTTTTATTATGATTAATGTATTCAAGGAGGAGTGTTCACACCTCGGGGGCGGATAGCCTCCGGGATGGAGGTGTGTTTTGGTACATTGTGGTGAGCAAAGTTCGCACAAAAGGACAGCATTTCATCAACATTTGACGAAATGTTGGCTCGGGTAGCGTGTAGGCCGCTTATCAGTTCCGTAGTACCATCTCGTCCCCATATCTGCTATTCGTCACAAGGGAAGGCCACGGAACAAGCGTGTTCCGTTCCATCCCTCGTGTAGTTTCGCAAACAACCTCGCGCAGGGAATCACAGATGTTGCATTCTTCGTGTGCTAGCTGTGGCTGTATTCTACCTCAGAAGCCTCTTGATTTTATGACTTTCCTTAATGTGTGAACAATGCTGTATTTTTGTATTCTTGGCCAATTTAGTAATTATTCCACATAATCCACCCCGTGACTACAGTCACTCAAGCTCCACGATAATCAATACTGATGGGGAATATCACATGTCCTCTTATGGCGAGGGATATCAAGTGCAAATACTTCTTGCGGGGTGATTAAGCGAGTTAAGCGTTTCATCATAATCCAAAGTCTAACATGCAAAACAATTGTCAAAGCAAAGCACAATACAGTGAGTACTAGTAGAACAACAACAGGATGGAGCATCTTGTTAAAAAGTCCTGTAGCTGTCGGTGACCATCCAAAGAGGGTGTCCCACCGTTCATGTCCACCGTCTCTCTTGACCCTTTCCAGTACATGGTGTATTTCTTCAACCTCATGATGGACAGTAATCAGAGTTCTTTGTCCATTTTCTTGGGCCTCTTTCAACAATCGCTTCAATTCATCGTGTTGTAGCAACTTCCTCACTAGTGAGAGATTCATTCCGATAGGGGTAGGCAGCAAATCTCGAATCAATGTGTAATTAGATTGTAGCAATTGAAAAGACGTAACAGGAGCTGAATAACTGAAGTCACATCCAATGATGTTAGTAAAGTTACAAACACAAAGATTTGAGTTATTACTTATATCTACTGCTATGTCATCTACGAATACAAAAGTACAGGGAGACCTCATGCAAACACACCCTTTCCCAATATATACAAGCACAGTTTCTGGGGTTTCATCAGGTTGTATCTCAAAATGACAAACATTCTGGTTGGTGTCAAGACAAATGTCTTGTGCCTTGAGAGTATTACTCTCACAAATGAATCCTTGTTGATCTCGTGAAATGCATGCTTCAACATCAACAGTTTGCCATTTATTCTCGTTTTGTTGTGCCCACACTCTATGCTCTACCGGATGGAGTATAGCTCCATGGTGATTCAACCCCAGTGCGATGATTGGGTATATGGTGTATACTGAGGCATTGCGTATCGTTAAGACAAAAGCTGTGGCTTTGCTCTCAGTGGGATCATAGGTGAAATTAACCAGATACCACCAGGACTGAAATTTTCTCTCAAACTCAATTGCATTATCCCATATTACTTTTCGAATTTCAGTGGGCAAGGTGCCTTCTTCACCTTCCCTTATAATTGCGGCTGTCATAGATTGCATCCACAGTTGGGCTTGGATACAACTAAGGGCCAAGGAAACATTGTTTTGGGTTGTACCAAGTGCATTTGTGATCAGCTGATGGTCTTTTTCACCTGTTTCCTCCCACTGAGGCAATATATTCGATAAAAGCCATTGGTGATTTCCCAATGCTGATAGAGAGGACTGTAGAGGATGTTTTAATTTGTCTAGATCACTAGTAGTTGTGACTAGTTTGTTTGCAAGTATCTCAGCATCTGTACTATTTAAGACTCCCAGTCCTGTTCCTAAGATACCAGTCACCTCTCTCTTCAGTCGTTGTAAGGTGTCAACAGTTCGCCGGCCTAACCATGCTGACCATCCTGCATAAGATGTACTCAGGAATGGTGAGCAGGTGGGTTTGATCGCAGAGATATTAATCTGCATTGACAATTCTACTCGTTTGAGGGAATATGTTGGGTTAAACGGTATTTGTTGTTGACCTGTGTGTTTAATGGCATAAGGGCCAATGTTAAAGGTGTAAGGAGTTAGACTAATGGAGGGCTGAGTAGCTACACCCTTGAAAGTTTGTGGGGGTGTAGGTTTTGGGTTCATTTCAACAGGTTCAGATGTATTTGAGTCAATCATAAATTCAAATAACAATTCCGTGCCCCTGTAGCCCCAAATACAATATACTATGATAGGTTTGATAAAGGTGAAGTTGTGCCAGCAATCTGAGTTTGGCTCTATAATTTTGTAACAATCAATCAGTGTTATATTTGTCCGGTTTAGTAGAGTCTACATGGATGGTTTCAATTACAGTTGGTCTATGGTGAGCAGACCCATTGATTACTCGGCAGCTAATTTGTATTTTCTTTCCTGGGACGGCTTCAAGCTTAGCCATTTGGAGTGAGTCTTTCCAACTCCATTTATCTCTGGAATATACTTCACTTCCTTGTATAACCAGAGTGGAGAGATTTAAATCCCTCATGTTTTCTAGTGTCTCAGTGCTTGCAGTGTATCGTGACAGTGCATTATCCCAAAGCTCATCATCAAGGGGCAGATTCTTAAGTCCGCTCAATAAGGTGTCATTATCGGGGGTTTCAGATAGTGGCAGTGGAACCAGACTAGTCTGTGGAGTTGAGTCAGGTTCGACTTTATCTATGCTTTGATCTATCTCATGTTTTGAAAACACCTCATTTTCATGTAGGACTACAGTGGCCAGGCTCAATTTTCCTTTTCCTGTTCCTGCCATCGCATTGTGTTTTACATAAGCTTGAGACCACGGCCATTCTGGGTCTCTTTGACTACAAACAACAGGGAGTAAAAAGATAAAACTGAATAGCATCAATTCCATCTGCCAATTCGTCATTCTAAAATTTAGGCCTCCAGATGGCCATACATAACAAAAATAATATTATTGCCAGGATCAATGTCAGGATTCCCTGGAGACACTCGAGGTTAGCGTAGGCCAATGCGTCTGTCCACGTACAGTTCTTCCGAGGTTCCTGTAAGACACAAAGGAAAAGAAAATCTGCTCGGTCTCATTTGACCGACGGGGTTAAAAAGAGGGCGAGATCCACCGGGTGCTGATCCGGTGTATCTTCCCTGAACAGTCTTTGGCTTCCCGTGCATGGGGGTTTTTGGGAGTAGCTAACACCATTGGTACTGTGCCAATTTGAGGCATTTTCACTAACACAGGTTGCCCAGGGTGAAATTGTCCCAGGTATTTTCGTGGTTCATTGGGAACTTTTGGAGTGATGATATCAGCAGATACACAGAAAGCTTTCATTTTAGGACAGCCATCTCCACTCCATCTGTTATTTAATTGATAGATGGCATCATCCAATGGCAAATGCCAACCAGGTTCATGAGTTTTTGCAAAACGCTTAACCAATCCATTGGTGCGTTCAACAATGCCATTAGCCTGAGGATAATAGGGAGTATGAAATACCCATCGAATCCCTTCTTCTTTGGCCCAATCTTGTACCACTGTAGCGGTAAAGTGTGAACCGTTATCACTTTGGATTTCCTCAGGAAGGGGAAGTGTGCTGAACCACCCTTTTAGGCCTTTCACTGTGTTGTTCCCGGTAGCTGATTTGAAGCTGGTGGCCATAGCGAGGCCAGAGATAATCTCCACTCCGACTAGGACGTATCTTTTCTCACCTGATGATCTCAAGGGCCCAATATAATCAATTTGCCATGAATGCCACAATGTTTTCTTGTCCCGAATGTGTAAAGGAGGCGCCTTACTCGGATGATCTTTATTGAGTCGTAGGCGACATTGTGAACAGGCGGTTACTACTTGTTCACACAGCTTAACCGACACAGGCCACCCCCGGGCTAGACCTTCCTGATACAGATCAGCACGGCCTGTATGGCCACGCTTAATATGTAACCATTCGAGTAAGCGTTCCCATTCCCGACCATCATCTACAATGTCAATTTGCTGCAACCGCGTGAGGCTATCTACCTGTTGGTTGAATTGAGCAGTGATCGAGTTCGAACGATCATGGCCTTTTACCCAACCGATGTGCAATGTTCTCTGTCCTCCCATTTCCAACAGTTGCTTCCAACTCTCTGTCTCCCAGATTGGGACTCTATTCACCTGCCAATCATTGGCTGCCCAGTGTCCAATCCATTCAGTGGCTCCTTTAAAAACAGCATATGAGTCAGTGTAAATGTAAGTAGCCCCACGTTGTGCAGCTAGTAGGACGGCTCTGAGTTCCCCTACTTGTGCGCTACCTTCTCCTGTTTCAATTGCTCTTTCCCCCGTTGCTACTTCCAGTGCTACGGCCTTGTATTTCCACTTATTGTTCTCACGGTGAGATGACGCATCAGTAAACCACACTCCTGTAAGATCACTGCCTTCTTTCAGAGGAGGTGCTTCTTGGATTGGAGATGGTCTGTTTGGTGGGGATTGGAACAATAGGGCACCATCTATATCCTTCTGGAGCTTGGATACTTTGATACTACCTTCAGAGATTGGCATGATATCATTAATGCCTTCTAAATAAGCATACCACTTTCGAACTGTGGGTTTCTGGGCAATGCCGGCTGGTGGTGCTGTCCCTTTACGGACCACATCTAGGAGACGAAAAGGGCCCCGAACAATCACGCTCTGTTCTCTCCTTATCTGCTCTGCTCGTTGCAATGCTCGCACCAGGGACAGTAAACCCTTCTCTAGGTCTGAATATCTGCTCTCAGTATCATTAAAGGAGTGAGAGCTAAATTCTAATGGTCTCTCCGGTCCTGCTGGTCCCTTTTGCCATAAGTTACAATGAGAACCATGTTCGCTGGACCCCCATTCTACATGGACAGGGTCAGTTGGATGTATGGGGCCAAGTTGTTGGAATAACCTTAGCTCTTTTATTAGCAATTCCAGTGCATTAGTATGTTGTTCAGTCCACTCCCAGGATTTACCTTTTTTGAGCAAACAATAAAGGGGGCGAGCAATGATGGAAAAGCCAGGGATGTGTTTACGCCAATAACTTAAAGTTCCCAGAACTTGCTGTAACTCCTTCGTGCTGGAAGGATTCTGTCCATGTTCTATTTTTTTCAGGGTATCCTGAGGGACAGAAGCAGCTCCCTTAATCCACCAGACCCCCAGGAATTTAACTTCCTGTGCAGGTCCCTGACATTTTGAGTCTGGAATTTCCAATCCCAAATCTGATAATGTTTTTCGGATGTTTTGCATCATGTCTTGTACACTTTCTTGGCTCTCTCCCCCCCTATTAAGATGTCGTCAATATATTGGTATACTGTACATCCCTGTGAAACAGGAATCTCTGATAGCGCTTTAGCTAAAGCATTATGAGCAATGGTGGGGGAATGTTTGTATCCTTGTGGAAGTCGGTTAAAGGTATATTGGACTCCTTTCCACGTGAATGCAAACTGCGCTTTGTCTTGCTCAAGGAGGGGAATCATAAAAAACATGTCTTTTACATCTAAGGCAGCCATCCAAGGATGGGCAGCTCCTTTTATCATTGTCACAATTTCCGCGATACTCGGAACCGCAGCGGTCAGGGGTGCAGTGTTGGCGTTTAACTTTCGGTAATCTACTGTGAAACGCCATTGCCCGGTTGGTTTCTTTACTGGCCACACCGGTGAATTATAAGGCGAGTGAGTCCTCTGAATGATGTTTCTTTTTTCTAAATCTGATACCACCCCGTCTGCTCCTGCAAGTGCAGCTGCAGGCAGTGGGTACTGTCGGACGTTGGTAATTTTAGAGGGAGGCAAAGGTATAGATGTTTCTAATAGGCCCAGTTTAACTGTGTCTAATCCTTTTTTGCGTCCTGCAAAACTCCACGCAGTTCCATCCGGGAATTTCCACATTCGCCCACGCAGCACGTCAAATCCTAGGAGGTTAGAATGTGAGGCACCCACTAACACTTCTGCCCTAGTCATTCGCTGCTCTCCCGGCAACCAGAGGTTAATTTTTGCAGTGGGGCATGTTTTTACCACACCATCAATTCCTGTGAAGTTGACTCTGCGTCGGGTGGGATTTATACCTAGAAGTTGTGCTGTTTCGTTAGTGATTGCAGACATTTGGGCTCCAGTATCAATAATAAAATTTACCAATATCTTCCGGGGTCCAACAGGAATGATAATAACGGGTTCGGAGTCTTTATGAGAGAGCCATTGAATTGCTAGTACCTGCCGGACAGGGTGGCTCACTGCCCTCCCCGGGGATAGGAGTTTTTTGGCTGGGACTCTGTCAAATCAATCAAGTTACGTTCCGGTGCAGAAGGCACAATTTTCTCACGACTTGGGGATTCTCTGGTTAGACTTTTCTCCCCAGCCACATTATTCTTTCTAGTTAGAGATTGGACTAGTGTACGGAGGTCTCCCGTAGGGACACCGTGCAAGAATTGTCGGGGCACCCCTAATTGTAGGGCTTTACGCCACAACTCATTCCGGTCCTTATCAGGCTTAAACCTTTCCTCCGATTTAGGGTTTTTAGTGTGAGTTCGGACTTGGCGAACCTTTCGGGGGTGTTCGGAGGATTTCTCACTAGTTAGGCTGGCCCAGCCCATTCGGCGCCCATATTGATCTATTTCCTGTACATATTCATTCCAGGTGGGCATGTAGTGACGACGGCCCCGCCTATGAGCACCCCGAGCCTCTCGTATACGATCTTGAGTACGAACAAGGAACGGTTTCAGGCAATCGGGAAGACCACGGATGAGAGGGGCTAATCGATCGGGGTCGATAGGGGCTGACATTGGGGATTTCCGAAATTCCTCTCTGTCATACATGGCTTGCAGACAAGCTGCTTTCCGTACAGCCGCAAACAGATCAGAGTAGCCTGTAGCTCTAATCTCTAACGGCTCCCCCCTCTCTCGCGGATCCATACCCCCTGCCCAATAGGCTGCTCGAGCAGTTAGGGAATAATTATGATCCCCAGGCATAGTGGTTAAAAACACTCCTGGTCCCCAAGAGTCTCCTGCTTCTTCCTCACTCAGCATAATTCTGTCCCCCCCTTCAGAAGAAACTCGCCACACGTACTCAACAGCTGACTCTTCTGGTCGCCTCGAATATTTCTCCCTTATTTTTGTTAACTCGGTTGGTGTCCGTGGAACGGTACGCACAGTGGTGTGAATTTCATCATCGTCATCAACCGCAGCTTCAGTTTTAACCAGAGGACGTAAAGGAAAAACTTGGGATTTCAAAGTAAAAGTCCTTTCCTCCTCATCTTCTTCGTCATCCTCACTATTAGACAAAAAATCTCCGGTCTGGGTTCCGGAATTTGGATAACACATTAACTTACGAATCTGTTGGACCTGGGTCGAGGGCTGCATTTTATCTAAGAGCCCAGTCACCCTTTCTAATAATATTTTAAGTTGAGCATTCTGGTTTCCTAAACATTCATTCTCACTCACAAGCTTATCGACGTGAGTTCTTAATTTTTCTCCTGTCTCCTTTTGCAAGGCTAATGATGACTTCAGCACCTCATTCTCCGATTTCAGGGTTGCATATTCTACAGCTGAAATCAGATTAGGAGCAGGGGTTTCTCTAGCTTCTTGTTGTGCACAAGATAAACAGGCGCCTAACACAGCACAAATCACACCCTTGCCTTTCCCCGCTCTGAGCTTCTGTGAAACCCGACACTCTTCAATACGTTCCACCACTTTCTCTTCATCCTTCCAAAATTTTTGGGCCCACTCCTTCCCAGCCTGGGAAGGGGCACAATCATATTTTTGCAGCAGTTTATCCATGGCAATCCTGCCGACTACGCCAAATTCTGTTGCGTGAAACGGGGCCAAGCGGTTTTGGCAGAAGATAAACCCCCTTGCGTTCTAACACTCCTCACCGAGGTGGGAGGCTAGGTGCGGCTAGGTTTAAATTCTGAGTGATGCCCAATTCAGCACTATCAGTCCAATCGCGTTTAATATGTATTAAACTACTACGATTTGGATACACTAATAGTGGACTGCACCTTCAGTCTAGTCGTGCTCCTGAACTAGCACGGCCTCTCTGTAGTTTTGGTCGCGTTCAGTGAGAAAGCGGAACGACTAGCTACTTAAACAGTGCAGTTTATTTAAACAACAGATATACAGGTTCTTTAGGATTGCCGGTGATAAATACACTGTCTGCAAAGCACGTGCAAATAAAGATATTGCTAAGTATACAAACGCGCGACAAAATTATAAACGATACAGCCTGGCTATAAACGTAGGGTAGAGATTCTCTAGAGAAATTTCTAAGTCCCCGAGAAAGCGCTCGGTGTAATCGAAGTCTTACCCAAAGGCGTCCCTATGGGGGGGAAGAAAGGCTCAGCCCGTCGACTGATCCCGGAAATCAGCGGTGGAATTCTTTGCGATGGTGTCTTCCCTGACATCCCCTCTCTCTTGGGCTATTTTTATATTATTTTTTTATCTTCAAAGTGGAGTTTGAGTGACTTTAGTCATACATACTTTTATTATGATTAATGTATTCAAGGAGGAGTGTTCACACCTCGGGGGCGGATAGCCTCCGGGATGGAGGTGTGTTTTGGTACATTGTGGTGAGCAAAGTTCGCACAAAAGGACAGCATTTCATCAACATTTGACGAAAGGTTGGCTCGGGTAGCGTGTAGGCCGCTTATCAGTTCCGTAGTACCATCTCGTCCCCATATCTGCTATTCGTCACAAGGGAAGGCCACGGAACAAGCGTGTTCCGTTCCATCCCTCGTGTAGTTTCGCAAACAACCTCGCGCAGGGAATCACAGATGTTGCATTCTTCGTGTGCTAGCTGTGGCTGTATTCTACCTCAGAAGCCTCTTGATTTTATGACTTTCCTTAATGTGTGAACAATGCTGTATTTTTGTATTCTTGGCCAATTTAGTAATTATTCCACATAATCCACCCCGTGACTACAGTCACTCAAGCTCCACGATAATCAATACTGATGGGGAATATCACATGTCCTCTTATGGCGAGGGATATCAAGTGCAAATACTTCTTGCGGGGTGATTAAGCGAGTTAAGCGTTTCATCATAATCCAAAGTCTAACATGCAAAACAATTGTCAAAGCAAAGCACAATACAGTGAGTACTAGTAGAACAACAACAGGATGGAGCATCTTGTTAAAAAGTCCTGTAGCTGTCGGTGACCATCCAAAGAGGGTGTCCCACCATTCATGTCCACCGTCTCTCTTGACCCTTTCCAGTACATGGTGTATTTCTTCAACATCATGATGGACAGTAATCAGAGTTCTTTGTCCATTTTCTTGGGCCTCTTTCAACAATCGCTTCAATTCATCGTGTTGTAGCAACTTCCTCACTAGTGAGAGATTCATTCCGATAGGGGTAGGCAGCAAATCTCGAATCAATGTGTAATTAGATTGTAGCAATTGAAAAGACGTAACAGGAGCTGAATAACTGAAGTCACATCCAATGATGTTAGTAAAGTTACAAACACAAAGATTTGAGTTATTACTTATATCTACTGCTATGTCATCTACGAATACAAAAGTACAGGGAGACCTCATGCAAACACACCCTTTCCCAATATATACAAGCACAGTTTCTGGGGTTTCATCAGGTTGTATCTCAAAATGACAAACATTCTGGTTGGTGTCAAGACAAATGTCTTGTGCCTTGAGAGTATTACTCTCACAAATGAATCCTTGTTGATCTCGTGAAATGCATGCTTCAACATCAACAGTTTGCCATTTATTCTCGTTTTGTTGTGCCCACACTCTATGCTCTACCGGATGGAGTATAGCTCCATGGTGATTCAACCCCAGTGCGATGATTGGGTATATGGTGTATACTGAGGCATTGCGTATCGTTAAGACAAAAGCTGTGGCTTTGCTCTCAGTGGGATCATAGGTGAAATTAACCAGATACCACCAGGATTGAAATTTTCTCTCAAACTCAATTGCATTATCCCATATTACTTTTCGAATTTCAGTGGGCAAGGTGCCTTCTTCACCTTCCCTTATAATTGCGGCTGTCATAGATTGCATCCACAGTTGGGCTTGGATACAACTAAGGGCCAAGGAAACATTGTTTGGGGTTGTACCAAGTGCATTTGTGATCAGCTGATGGTCTTTTTCACCTGTTTCCTCCCACTGAGGCAATATATTCGATAAAAGCCATTGGTGATTTCCCAATGCTGATAGAGAGGACTGTAGAGGATGTTTTAATTTGTCTAGATCACTAGTAGTTGTGACTAGTTTGTTTGCAAGTATCTCAGCATCTATACTATTTAAGACTCCCAGTCCTGTTCCTAAGATACCAGTCACCTCTCTCTTCAGTCGTTGTGAGGTGTCAACAGTTCGCCGGCCTAACCATGCTGACCATCCTGCATAAGATGTACTCAGGAATGGTGAGCAGGTGGGTTTGATCGCAGAGATATTAATCTGCATTGACAATTCTACTCGTTTGAGGGAATATGTTGGGTTAAACGGTATTTGTTGTTGACCTGTGTGTTTAATGGCATAAGGGCCAATGTTAAAGGTGTAAGGAGTTAGACTAATGGAGGGCTGAGTAGCTACACCCTTGAAAGTTTGTGGGGGTGTAGGTTTTGGGTTCATTTCAACAGGTTCAGATGTATTTGAGTCAATCATAAATTCAAATAACAATTCCGTGCCCCTGTAGCCCCAAATACAATATACTATGATAGGTTTGATAAAGGTGAAGTTGTGCCAGCAATCTGAGTTTGGCTCTATAATTTTGTAACAATCAATCAGTGTTATATTTGTCCGGTTTAGTAGAGTCTACATGGATGGTTTCAATTACAGTTGGTCTATGGTGAGCAGACCCATTGATTACTCGGCAGCTAATTTGTATTTTCTTTCCTGGGACGGCTTCAAGCTTAGCCATTTGGAGTGAGTCTTTCCAACTCCATTTATCTCTGGAATATACTTCACTTCCTTGTATAACCAGAGTGGAGAGATTTAAATCCCTCATGTTTTCTAGTGTCTCAGTGCTTGCAGTGTATCGTGACAGTGCATTATCCCAAAGCTCATCATCAAGGGGCAGATTCTTAAGTCCGCTCAATAAGGTGTCATTATCGGGGGTTTCAGATAGTGGCAGTGGAACCAGACTAGTCTGTGGAGTTGAGTCAGGTTCGACTTTATCTATGCTTTGATCTATCTCATGTTTTGAAAACACCTCATTTTCATGTAGGACTACAGTGGCCAGGCTCAATTTTCCTTTTCCTGTTCCTGCCATCGCATTGTGTTTTACATAAGCTTGAGACCACGGCCATTCTGGGTCTCTTTGACTACAAACAACAGGGAGTAAAAAGATAAAACTGAATAGCATCAATTCCATCTGCCAATTCGTCATTCTAAAATTTAGGCCTCCAGATGGCCATACATAACAAAAATAATATTATTGCCAGGATCAATGTCAGGATTCCCTGGAGACACTCGAGGTTAGCGTAGGCCAATGCGTCTGTCCACGTACAGTTCTTCCGAGGTTCCTGTAAGACACAAAGGAAAAGAAAATCTGCTCGGTCTCATTTGACCGACGGGGTTAAAAAGAGGGCGAGATCCACCGGGTGCTGATCCGGTGTATCTTCCCTGAACAGTCTTTGGCTTCCCGTGCATGGGGGTTTTTGGGAGTAGCTAACACCATTGGTACTGTGCCAATTTGAGGCATTTTCACTAACACAGGTTGCCCAGGGTGAAATTGTCCCAGGTATTTTCGTGGTTCATTGGGAACTTTTGGAGTGATGATATCAGCAGATACACAGAAAGCTTTCATTTTAGGACAGCCATCTCCACTCCATCTGTTATTTAATTGATAGATGGCATCATCCAATGGCAAATGCCAACCAGGTTCATGAGTTTTTGCAAAACGCTTAACCAATCCATTGGTGCGTTCAACAATGCCATTAGCCTGAGGATAATAGGGAGTATGAAATACCCATCGAATCCCTTCTTCTTTGGCCCAATCTTGTACCACTGTAGCGGTAAAGTGTGAACCGTTATCACTTTGGATTTCCTCAGGAAGGGGAAGTGTGCTGAACCACCCTTTTAGGCCTTTCACTGTGTTGTTCCCGGTAGCTGATTTGAAGCTGGTGGCCATAGCGAGGCCAGAGATAATCTCCACTCCGACTAGGACGTATCTTTTCTCACCTGATGATCTCAAGGGCCCAATATAATCAATTTGCCATGAATGCCACAATGTTTTCTTGTCCCGAATGTGTAAAGGAGGCGCCTTACTCGGATGATCTTTATTGAGTCGTAGGCGACATTGTGAACAGGCGGTTACTACTTGTTCACACAGCTTAACCGACACAGGCCACCCCCGGGCTAGACCTTCCTGATACAGATCAGCACGGCCTGTATGGCCACGCTTAATATGTAACCATTCGAGTAAGCGTTCCCATTCCCGACCATCATCTACAATGTCAATTTGCTGCAACCGCGTGAGGCTATCTACCTGTTGGTTGAATTGAGCAGTGATCGAGTTCGAACGATCATGGCCTTTTACCCAACCAATGTGCAATGTTCTCTGTCCTCCCATTTCCAACAGTTGCTTCCAACTCTCTGTCTCCCAGATTGGGACTCTATTCACCTGCCAATCATTGGCTGCCCAGTGTCCAATCCATTCAGTGGCTCCTTTAAAAACAGCATATGAGTCAGTGTAAATGTAAGTAGCCCCACGTTGTGCAGCTAGTAGGACGGCTCTGAGTTCCCCTACTTGTGCGCTACCTTCTCCTGTTTCAATTGCTCTTTCCCCCGTTGCTACTTCCAGTGCTACGGCCTTGTATTTCCACTTATTGTTCTCACGGTGAGATGACGCATCAGTAAACCACACTCCTGTAAGATCACTGCCTTCTTTCAGAGGAGGTGCTTCTTGGATTGGAGATGGTCTGTTTGGTGGGGATTGGAACAATAGGGCACCATCTATATCCTTCTGGAGCTTGGATACTTTGATACTACCTTCAGAGATTGGCATGATATCATTAATGCCTTCTAAATAAGCATACCACTTTCGAACTGTGGGTTTCTGGGCAATGCCGGCTGGTGGTGCTGTCCCTTTACGGACCACATCTAGGAGACGAAAAGGGCCCCGAACAATCACGCTCTGTTCTCTCCTTATCTGCTCTGCTCGTTGCAATGCTCGCACCAGGGACAGTAAACCCTTCTCTAGGTCTGAATATCTGCTCTCAGTATCATTAAAGGAGTGAGAGCTAAATTCTAATGGTCTCTCCGGTCCTGCTGGTCCCTTTTGCCATAAGTTACAATGAGAACCATGTTCGCTGGACCCCCATTCTACATGGACAGGGTCAGTTGGATGTATGGGGCCAAGTTGTTGGAATAACCTTAGCTCTTTTATTAGCAATTCCAGTGCATTAGTATGTTGTTCAGTCCACTCCCAGGATTTACCTTTTTTGAGCAAACAATAAAGGGGGCGAGCAATGATGGAAAAGCCAGGGATGTGTTTACGCCAATAACTTAAAGTTCCCAGAACTTGCTGTAACTCCTTCGTGCTGGAAGGATTCTGTCCATGTTCTATTTTTTTCAGGGTATCCTGAGGGACAGAAGCAGCTCCCTTAATCCACCAGACCCCCAGGAATTTAACTTCCTGTGCAGGTCCCTGACATTTTGAGTCTGGAATTTCCAATCCCAAATCTGATAATGTTTTTCGGATGTTTTGCATCATGTCTTGTACACTTTCTTGGCTCTCTCCCCCCCTATTAAGATGTCGTCAATATATTGGTATACTGTACATCCCTGTGAAACAGGAATCTCTGATAGCGCTTTAGCTAAAGCATTATGAGCAATGGTGGGGGAATGTTTGTATCCTTGTGGAAGTCGGTTAAAGGTATATTGGACTCCTTTCCACGTGAATGCAAACTGCGCTTTGTCTTGCTCAAGGAGGGGAATCATAAAAAACATGTCTTTTACATCTAAGGCAGCCATCCAAGGATGGGCAGCTCCTTTTATCATTGTCACAATTTCCGCGATACTCGGAACCGCAGCGGTCAGGGGTGCAGCGTTGGCGTTTAACTTTCGGTAATCTACTGTGAAACGCCATTGCCCGGTTGGTTTCTTTACTGGCCACACCGGTGAATTATAAGGCGAGTGAGTCCTCTGAATGATGTTTCTTTTTTCTAAATCTGATACCACCCCGTCTGCTCCTGCAAGTGCAGCTGCAGGCAGTGGGTACTGTCGGACGTTGGTAATTTTAGAGGGAGGCAAAGGTATAGATGTTTCTAATAGGCCCAGTTTAACTGTGTCTAATCCTTTTTTGCGTCCTGCAAAACTCCACGCAGTTCCATCCGGGAATTTCCACATTCGCCCACGCAGCACGTCAAATCCTAGGAGGTTAGAATGTGAGGCACCCACTAACACTTCTGCCCTAGTCATTCGCTGCTCTCCCGGCAACCAGAGGTTAATTTTTGCAGTGGGGCATGTTTTTACCACACCATCAATTCCTGTGAAGTTGACTCTGCGTCGGGTGGGATTTATACCTAGAAGTTGTGCTGTTTCGTTAGTGATTGCAGACATTTGGGCTCCAGTATCAATAATAAAATTTACCAATATCTTCCGGGGTCCAACAGGAATGATAACGGGTTCGGAGTCTTTATGAGAGAGCCATTGAATTGCTAGTACCTGCCGGACAGGGTGGCTCACTGCCCTCCCCGGGGATAGGAGTTTTTTGGCTGGGACTCTGTCAAATCAATCAAGTTACGTTCCGGTGCAGAAGGCACAATTTTCTCACGACTTGGGGATTCTCTGGTTAGACTTTTCTCCCCAGCCACATTATTCTTTCTAGTTAGAGATTGGACTAGTGTACGGAGGTCTCCCGTAGGGACACCGTGCAAGAATTGTCGGGGCACCCCTAATTGTAGGGCTTTACGCCACAACTCATTCCGGTCCTTATCAGGCTTAAACCTTTCCTCCGATTTAGGGTTTTTAGTGTGAGTTCGGACTTGGCGAACCTTTCGGGGGTGTTCGGAGGATTTCTCACTAGTTAGGCTGGCCCAGCCCATTCGGCGCCCATATTGATCTATTTCCTGTACATATTCATTCCAGGTGGGCATGTAGTGACGACGGCCCCGCCTATGAGCACCCCGAGCCTCTCGTATACGATCTTGAGTACGAACAAGGAACGGTTTCAGGCAATCGGGAAGACCACGGATGAGAGGGGCTAATCGATCGGGGTCGATAGGGGCTGACATTGGGGATTTCCGAAATTCCTCTCTGTCATACATGGCTTGCAGACAAGCTGCTTTCCGTACAGCCGCAAACAGATCAGAGTAGCCTGTAGCTCTAATCTCTAACGGCTCCCCCCTCTCTCGCGGATCCATACCCCCTGCCCAATAGGCTGCTCGAGCAGTTAGGGAATAATTATGATCCCCAGGCATAGTGGTTAAAAACACTCCTGGTCCCCAAGAGTCTCCTGCTTCTTCCTCACTCAGCATAATTCTGTCCCCCCCTTCAGAAGAAACTCGCCACACGTACTCAACAGCTGACTCTTCTGGTCGCCTCGAATATTTCTCCCTTATTTTTGTTAACTCGGTTGGTGTCCGTGGAACGGTACGCACAGTGGTGTGAATTTCATCATCGTCATCAACCGCAGCTTCAGTTTTAACCAGAGGACGTAAAGGAAAAACTTGGGATTTCAAAGCAAAAGTCCTTTCCTCCTCATCTTCTTCGTCATCCTCACTATTAGACAAAAAATCTCCGGTCTGGGTTCCGGAATTTGGATAACACATTAACTTACGAATCTGTTGGACCTGGGTCGAGGGCTGCATTTTATCTAAGAGCCCAGTCACCCTTTCTAATAATATTTTAAGTTGAGCATTCTGGTTTCCTAAACATTCATTCTCACTCACAAGCTTATCGACGTGAGTTCTTAATTTTCCTCCTGCCTCCTTTTGCAAGGCTAATGATGACTTCAGCACCTCATTCTCCGATTTCAGGGTTGCATATTCTACAGCTGAAATCAGATTAGGAGCAGGGGTTTCTCTAGCTTCTTGTTGTGCACAAGATAAACAGGCGCCTAACACAGCACAAATCACACCCTTGCCTTTCCCCGCTCTGAGCTTCTGTGAAACCCGACACTCTTCAATACGTTCCACCACTTTCTCTTCATCCTTCCAAAATTTTTGGGCCCACTCCTTCCCAGCCTGGGAAGGGGCACAATCATATTTTTGCAGCAGTTTATCCATGGCAATCCTGCCGACTACGCCAAATTCTGTTGCGTGAAACGGGGCCAAGCGGTTTTGGCAGAAGATAAACCCCCTTGCGTTCTAACACTCCTCACCGAGGTGGGAGGCTAGGTGCGGCTAGGTTTAAATTCTGAGTGATGCCCAATTCAGCACTATCAGTCCAATCGCGTTTAATATGTATTAAACTACTACGATTTGGATACACTAATAGTGGACTGCACCTTCAGTCTAGTCGTGCTCCTGAACTAGCACGGCCTCTCTGTAGTTTTGGTCGCGTTCAGTGAGAAAGCGGAACGACTAGCTACTTAAACAGTGCAGTTTATTTAAACAACAGATATACAGGTTCTTTAGGATTGCCGGTGATAAATACACTGTCTGCAAAGCACGTGCAAATAAAGATATTGCTAAGTATACAAACGCGCGACAAAATTATAAACGATACAGCCTGGCTATAAACGTAGGGTAGAGATTCTCTAGAGAAATTTCTAAGTCCCCGAGAAAGCGCTCGGTGTAATCGAAGTCTTACCCAAAGGCGTCCCTATGGGGGGGAAGAAAGGCTCAGCCCGTCGACTGATCCCGGAAATCAGCGGTGGAATTCTTCGCGATGGTGTCTTCCCTGACATCCCCTCTCTCTTGGGCTATTTTTATATTTTTTTTTTATCTTCAAAGTGGAGTTTGAGTGACTTTAGTCATACATACTTTTATTATGATTAATGTATTCAAGGAGGAGTGTTCACACCTCGGGGGCGGATAGCCTCCGGGATGGAGGTGTGTTTTGGTACATTGTGGTGAGCAAAGTTCGCACAAAAGGACAGCATTTCATCAACATTTGACGAAAGGTTGGCTCGGGTAGCGTGTAGGCCGCTTATCAGTTCCGTAGTACCATCTCGTCCCCATATCTGCTATTCGTCACAAGGGAAGGCCACGGAACAAGCGTGTTCCGTTCCATCCCTCGTGTAGTTTCGCAAACAACCTCGCGCAGGGAATCACAGATGTTGCATTCTTCGTGTGCTAGCTGTGGCTGTATTCTACCTCAGAAGCCTCTTGATTTTATGACTTTCCTTAATGTGTGAACAATGCTGTATTTTTGTATTCTTGGCCAATTTAGTAATTATTCCACATAATCCACCCCGTGACTACAGTCACTCAAGCTCCACGATAATCAATACTGATGGGGAATATCACATGTCCTCTTATGGCGAGGGATATCAAGTGCAAATACTTCTTGCGGGGTGATTAAGCGAGTTAAGCGTTTCATCATAATCCAAAGTCTAACATGCAAAACAATTGTCAAAGCAAAGCACAATACAGTGAGTACTAGTAGAACAACAACAGGATGGAGCATCTTGTTAAAAAGTCCTGTAGCTGTCGGTGACCATCCAAAGAGGGTGTCCCACCATTCATGTCCACCGTCTCTCTTGACCCTTTCCAGTACATGGTGTATTTCTTCAACATCATGATGGACAGTAATCAGAGTTCTTTGTCCATTTTCTTGGGCCTCTTTCAACAATCGCTTCAATTCATCGTGTTGTAGCAACTTCCTCACTAGTGAGAGATTCATTCCGATAGGGGTAGGCAGCAAATCTCGAATCAATGTGTAATTAGATTGTAGCAATTGAAAAGACGTAACAGGAGCTGAATAACTGAAGTCACATCCAATGATGTTAGTAAAGTTACAAACACAAAGATTTGAGTTATTACTTATATCTACTGCTATGTCATCTACGAATACAAAAGTACAGGGAGACCTCATGCAAACACACCCTTTCCCAATATATACAAGCACAGTTTCTGGGGTTTCATCAGGTTGTATCTCAAAATGACAAACATTCTGGTTGGTGTCAAGACAAATGTCTTGTGCCTTGAGAGTATTACTCTCACAAATGAATCCTTGTTGATCTCGTGAAATGCATGCTTCAACATCAACAGTTTGCCATTTATTCTCGTTTTGTTGTGCCCACACTCTATGCTCTACCGGATGGAGTATAGCTCCATGGTGATTCAACCCCAGTGCGATGATTGGGTATATGGTGTATACTGAGGCATTGCGTATCGTTAAGACAAAAGCTGTGGCTTTGCTCTCAGTGGGATCATAGGTGAAATTAACCAGATACCACCAGGACTGAAATTTTCTCTCAAACTCAATTGCATTATCCCATATTACTTTTCGAATTTCAGTGGGCAAGGTGCCTTCTTCACCTTCCCTTATAATTGCGGCTGTCATAGATTGCATCCACAGTTGGGCTTGGATACAACTAAGGGCCAAGGAAACATTGTTTTGGGTTGTACCAAGTGCATTTGTGATCAGCTGATGGTCTTTTTCACCTGTTTCCTCCCACTGAGGCAATATATTCGATAAAAGCCATTGGTGATTTCCCAATGCTGATAGAGAGGACTGTAGAGGATGTTTTAATTTGTCTAGATCACTAGTAGTTGTGACTAGTTTGTTTGCAAGTATCTCAGCATCTGTACTATTTAAGACTCCCAGTCCTGTTCCTAAGATACCAGTCACCTCTCTCTTCAGTCGTTGTGAGGTGTCAACAGTTCGCCGGCCTAACCATGCTGACCATCCTGCATAAGATGTACTCAGGAATGGTGAGCAGGTGGGTTTGATCGCAGAGATATTAATCTGCATTGACAATTCTACTCGTTTGAGGGAATATGTTGGGTTAAACGGTATTTGTTGTTGACCTGTGTGTTTAATGGCATAAGGGCCAATGTTAAAGGTGTAAGGAGTTAGACTAATGGAGGGCTGAGTAGCTACACCCTTGAAAGTTTGTGGGGGTGTAGGTTTTGGGTTCATTTCAACAGGTTCAGATGTATTTGAGTCAATCATAAATTCAAATAACAATTCCGTGCCCCTGTAGCCCCAAATACAATATACTATGATAGGTTTGATAAAGGTGAAGTTGTGCCAGCAATCTGAGTTTGGCTCTATAATTTTGTAACAATCAATCAGTGTTATATTTGTCCGGTTTAGTAGAGTCTACATGGATGGTTTCAATTACAGTTGGTCTATGGTGAGCAGACCCATTGATTACTCGGCAGCTAATTTGTATTTTCTTTCCTGGGACGGCTTCAAGCTTAGCCATTTGGAGTGAGTCTTTCCAACTCCATTTATCTCTGGAATATACTTCACTTCCTTGTATAACCAGAGTGGAGAGATTTAAATCCCTCATGTTTTCTAGTGTCTCAGTGCTTGCAGCGTATCGTGACAGTGCATTATCCCAAAGCTCATCATCAAGGGGCAGATTCTTAAGTCCGCTCAATAAGGTGTCATTATCGGGGGTTTCAGATAGTGGCAGTGGAACCAGACTAGTCTGTGGAGTTGAGTCAGGTTCGACTTTATCTATGCTTTGATCTATCTCATGTTTTGAAAACACCTCATTTTCATGTAGGACTACAGTGGCCAGGCTCAATTTTCCTTTTCCTGTTCCTGCCATCGCATTGTGTTTTACATAAGCTTGAGACCACGGCCATTCTGGGTCTCTTTGACTACAAACAACAGGGAGTAAAAAGATAAAACTGAATAGCATCAATTCCATCTGCCAATTCGTCATTCTAAAATTTAGGCCTCCAGATGGCCATACATAACAAAAATAATATTATTGCCAGGATCAATGTCAGGATTCCCTGGAGACACTCGAGGTTAGCGTAGGCCAATGCGTCTGTCCACGTACAGTTCTTCCGAGGTTCCTGTAAGACACAAAGGAAAAGAAAATCTGCTCGGTCTCATTTGACCGACGGGGTTAAAAAGAGGGCGAGATCCACCGGGTGCTGATCCGGTGTATCTTCCCTGAACAGTCTTTGGCTTCCCGTGCATGGGGGTTTTTGGGAGTAGCTAACACCATTGGTACTGTGCCAATTTGAGGCATTTTCACTAACACAGGTTGCCCAGGGTGAAATTGTCCCAGGTATTTTCGTGGTTCATTGGGAACTTTTGGAGTGATGATATCAGCAGATACACAGAAAGCTTTCATTTTAGGACAGCCATCTCCACTCCATCTGTTATTTAATTGATAGATGGCATCATCCAATGGCAAATGCCAACCAGGTTCATGAGTTTTTGCAAAACGCTTAACCAATCCATTGGTGCGTTCAACAATGCCATTAGCCTGAGGATAATAGGGAGTATGAAATACCCATCGAATCCCTTCTTCTTTGGCCCAATCTTGTACCACTGTAGCGGTAAAGTGTGAACCGTTATCACTTTGGATTTCCTCAGGAAGGGGAAGTGTGCTGAACCACCCTTTTAGGCCTTTCACTGTGTTGTTCCCGGTAGCTGATTTGAAGCTGGTGGCCATAGCGAGGCCAGAGATAATCTCCACTCCGACTAGGACGTATCTTTTCTCACCTGATGATCTCAAGGGCCCAATATAATCAATTTGCCATGAATGCCACAATGTTTTCTTGTCCCGAATGTGTAAAGGAGGCGCCTTACTCGGATGATCTTTATTGAGTCGTAGGCGACATTGTGAACAGGCGGTTACTACTTGTTCACACAGCTTAACCGACACAGGCCACCCCCGGGCTAGACCTTCCTGATACAGATCAGCACGGCCTGTATGGCCACGCTTAATATGTAACCATTCGAGTAAGCGTTCCCATTCCCGACCATCATCTACAATGTCAATTTGCTGCAACCGCGTGAGGCTATCTACCTGTTGGTTGAATTGAGCAGTGATCGAGTTCGAACGATCATGGCCTTTTACCCAACCGATGTGCAATGTTCTCTGTCCTCCCATTTCCAACAGTTGCTTCCAACTCTCTGTCTCCCAGATTGGGACTCTATTCACCTGCCAATCATTGGCTGCCCAGTGTCCAATCCATTCAGTGGCTCCTTTAAAAACAGCATATGAGTCAGTGTAAATGTAAGTAGCCCCACGTTGTGCAGCTAGTAGGACGGCTCTGAGTTCCCCTACTTGTGCGCTACCTTCTCCTGTTTCAATTGCTCTTTCCCCCGTTGCTACTTCCAGTGCTACGGCCTTGTATTTCCACTTATTGTTCTCACGGTGAGATGACGCATCAGTAAACCACACTCCTGTAAGATCACTGCCTTCTTTCAGAGGAGGTGCTTCTTGGATTGGAGATGGTCTGTTTGGTGGGGATTGGAACAATAGGGCACCATCTATATCCTTCTGGAGCTTGGATACTTTGATACTACCTTCAGAGATTGGCATGATATCATTAATGCCTTCTAAATAAGCATACCACTTTCGAACTGTGGGTTTCTGGGCAATGCCGGCTGGTGGTGCTGTCCCTTTACGGACCACATCTAGGAGACGAAAAGGGCCCCGAACAATCACGCTCTGTTCTCTCCTTATCTGCTCTGCTCGTTGCAATGCTCGCACCAGGGACAGTAAACCCTTCTCTAGGTCTGAATATCTGCTCTCAGTATCATTAAAGGAGTGAGAGCTAAATTCTAATGGTCTCTCCGGTCCTGCTGGTCCCTTTTGCCATAAGTTACAATGAGAGCCATGTTCGCTGGACCCCCATTCTACATGGACAGGGTCAGTTGGATGTATGGGGCCAAGTTGTTGGAATAACCTTAGCTCTTTTATTAGCAATTCCAGTGCATTAGTATGTTGTTCAGTCCACTCCCAGGATTTACCTTTTTTGAGCAAACAATAAAGGGGGCGAGCAATGATGGAAAAGCCAGGGATGTGTTTACGCCAATAACTTAAAGTTCCCAGAACTTGCTGTAACTCCTTCGTGCTGGAAGGATTCTGTCCATGTTCTATTTTTTTCAGGGTATCCTGAGGGACAGAAGCAGCTCCCTTAATCCACCAGACCCCCAGGAATTTAACTTCCTGTGCAGGTCCCTGACATTTTGAGTCTGGAATTTCCAATCCCAAATCTGATAATGTTTTTCGGATGTTTTGCATCATGTCTTGTACACTTTCTTGGCTCTCTCCCCCCCTATTAAGATGTCGTCAATATATTGGTATACTGTACATCCCTGTGAAACAGGAATCTCTGATAGCGCTTTAGCTAAAGCATTATGAGCAATGGTGGGGGAATGTTTGTATCCTTGTGGAAGTCGGTTAAAGGTATATTGGACTCCTTTCCACGTGAATGCAAACTGCGCTTTGTCTTGCTCAAGGAGGGGAATCATAAAAAACATGTCTTTTACATCTAAGGCAGCCATCCAAGGATGGGCAGCTCCTTTTATCATTGTCACAATTTCCGCGATACTCGGAACCGCAGCGGTCAGGGGTGCAGCGTTGGCGTTTAACTTTCGGTAATCTACTGTGAAACGCCATTGCCCGGTTGGTTTCTTTACTGGCCACACCGGTGAATTATAAGGCGAGTGAGTCCTCTTAATGATGTTTCTTTTTTCTAAATCTGATACCACCCCGTCTGCTCCTGCAAGTGCAGCTGCAGGCAGTGGGTACTGTCGGACGTTGGTAATTTTAGAGGGAGGCAAAGGTATAGATGTTTCTAATAGGCCCAGTTTAACTGCGTCTAATCCTTTTTTGCGTCCTGCAAAACTCCACACAGTTCCATCCGGGAATTTCCACATTCGCCCACGCAGCACGTCAAATCCTAGGAGGTTAGAATGTGAGGCACCCACTAACACTTCTGCCCTAGTCATTCGCTGCTCTCCCGGCAACCAGAGGTTAATTTTTGCAGTGGGGCATGTTTTTACCACACCATCAATTCCTGTGAAGTTGACTCTGCGTCGGGTGGGATTTATACCTAGAAGTTGTGCTGTTTCGTTAGTGATTGCAGACATTTGGGCTCCAGTATCAATAATAAAATTTACCAATATCTTCCGGGGTCCAACAGGAATGATAATAACGGGTTCGGAGTCTTTATGAGAGAGCCATTGAATTGCTAGTACCTGCCGGACAGGGTGGCTCACTGCCCTCCCCGGGGATAGGAGTTTTTTGGCTGGGACTCTGTCAAATCAATCAAGTTACGTTCCGGTGCAGAAGGCACAATTTTCTCACGACTTGGGGATTCTCTGGTTAGACTTTTCTCCCCAGCCACATTATTCTTTCTAGTTAGAGATTGGACTAGTGTACGGAGGTCTCCCGTAGGGACACCGTGCAAGAATTGTCGGGGCACCCCTAATTGTAGGGCTTTACGCCACAACTCATTCCGGTCCTTATCAGGCTTAAACCTTTCCTCCGATTTAGGGTTTTTAGTGTGAGTTCGGACTTGGCGAACCTTTCGGGGGTGTTCGGAGGATTTCTCACTAGTTAGGCTGGCCCAGCCCATTCGGCGCCCATATTGATCTATTTCCTGTACATATTCATTCCAGGTGGGCATGTAGTGACGACGGCCCCGCCTATGAGCACCCCGAGCCTCTCGTATACGATCTTGAGTACGAACAAGGAACGGTTTCAGGCAATCGGGAAGACCACGGATGAGAGGGGCTAATCGATCGGGGTCGATAGGGGCTGACATTGGGGATTTCCGAAATTCCTCTCTGTCATACATGGCTTGCAGACAAGCTGCTTTCCGTACAGCCGCAAACAGATCAGAGTAGCCTGTAGCTCTAATCTCTAACGGCTCCCCCCTCTCTCGCGGATCCATACCCCCTGCCCAATAGGCTGCTCGAGCAGTTAGGGAATAATTATGATCCCCAGGCATAGTGGTTAAAAACACTCCTGGTCCCCAAGAGTCTCCTGCTTCTTCCTCACTCAGCATAATTCTGTCCCCCCCTTCAGAAGAAACTCGCCACACGTACTCAACAGCTGACTCTTCTGGTCGCCTCGAATATTTCTCCCTTATTTTTGTTAACTCGGTTGGTGTCCGTGGAACGGTACGCACAGTGGTGTGAATTTCATCATCGTCATCAACCGCAGTTTCAGTTTTAACCAGAGGACGTAAAGGAAAAACTTGGGATTTCAAAGTAAAAGTCCTTTCCTCCTCATCTTCTTCGTCATCCTCACTATTAGACAAAAAATCTCCGGTCTGGGTTCCGGAATTTGGATAACACATTAACTTACGAATCTGTTGGACCTGGGTCGAGGGCTGCATTTTATCTAAGAGCCCAGTCACCCTTTCTAATAATATTTTAAGTTGAGCATTCTGGTTTCCTAAACATTCATTCTCACTCACAAGCTTATCGACGTGAGTTCTTAATTTTTCTCCTGTCTCCTTTTGCAAGGCTAATGATGACTTCAGCACCTCATTCTCCGATTTCAGGGTTGCATATTCTACAGCTGAAATCAGATTAGGAGCAGGGGTTTCTCTAGCTTCTTGTTGTGCACAAGATAAACAGGCGCCTAACACAGCACAAATCACACCCTTGCCTTTCCCCGCTCTGAGCTTCTGTGAAACCCGACACTCTTCAATACGTTCCACCACTTTCTCTTCATCCTTCCAAAATTTTTGGGCCCACTCCTTCCCAGCCTGGGAAGGGGCACAATCATATTTTTGCAGCAGTTTATCCATGGCAATCCTGCCGACTACGCCAAATTCTGTTGCGTGAAACGGGGCCAAGCGGTTTTGGCAGAAGATAAACCCCCTTGCGTTCTAACACTCCTCACCGAGGTGGGAGGCTAGGTGCGGCTAGGTTTAAATTCTGAGTGATGCCCAATTCAGCACTATCAGTCCAATCGCGTTTAATATGTATTAAACTACTACGATTTGGATACACTAATAGTGGACTGCACCTTCAGTCTAGTCGTGCTCCTGAACTAGCACGGCCTCTCTGTAGTTTTGGTCGCGTTCAGTGAGAAAGCGGAACGACTAGCTACTTAAACAGTGCAGTTTATTTAAACAACAGATATACAGGTTCTTTAGGATTGCCGGTGATAAATACACTGTCTGCAAAGCACGTGCAAATAAAGATATTGCTAAGTATACAAACGCGCGACAAAATTATAAACGATACAGCCTGGCTATAAACGTAGGGTAGAGATTCTCTAGAGAAATTTCTAAGTCCCCGAGAAAGCGCTCGGTGTAATCGAAGTCTTACCCAAAGGCGTCCCTATGGGGGGGAAGAAAGGCTCAGCCCGTCGACTGATCCCGGAAATCAGCGGTGGAATTCTTCGCGATGGTGTCTTCCCTGACATCCCCTCTCTCTTGGGCTATTTTTATATTATTTTTTTATCTTCAAAGTGGAGTTTGAGTGACTTTAGTCATACATACTTTTATTATGATTAATGTATTCAAGGAGGAGTGTTCACACCTCGGGGGCGGATAGCCTCCGGGATGGAGGTGTGTTTTGGTACATTGTGGTGAGCAAAGTTCGCACAAAAGGACAGCATTTCATCAACATTTGACGAAAGGTTGGCTCGGGTAGCGTGTAGGCCGCTTATCAGTTCCGTAGTACCATCTCGTCCCCATATCTGCTATTCGTCACAAGGGAAGGCCACGGAACAAGCGTGTTCCGTTCCATCCCTCGTGTAGTTTCGCAAACAACCTCGCGCAGGGAATCACAGATGTTGCATTCTTCGTGTGCTAGCTGTGGCTGTATTCTACCTCAGAAGCCTCTTGATTTTATGACTTTCCTTAATGTGTGAACAATGCTGTATTTTTGTATTCTTGGCCAATTTAGTAATTATTCCACATAATCCACCCCGTGACTACAGTCACTCAAGCTCCACGATAATCAATACTGATGGGGAATATCACATGTCCTCTTATGGCGAGGGATATCAAGTGCAAATACTTCTTGCGGGGTGATTAAGCGAGTTAAGCGTTTCATCATAATCCAAAGTCTAACATGCAAAACAATTGTCAAAGCAAAGCACAATACAGTGAGTACTAGTAGAACAACAACAGGATGGAGCATCTTGTTAAAAAGTCCTGTAGCTGTCGGTGACCATCCAAAGAGGGTGTCCCACCATTCATGTCCACCGTCTCTCTTGACCCTTTCCAGTACATGGTGTATTTCTTCAACATCATGATGGACAGTAATCAGAGTTCTTTGTCCATTTTCTTGGGCCTCTTTCAACAATCGCTTCAATTCATCGTGTTGTAGCAACTTCCTCACTAGTGAGAGATTCATTCCGATAGGGGTAGGCAGCAAATCTCGAATCAATGTGTAATTAGATTGTAGCAATTGAAAAGACGTAACAGGAGCTGAATAACTGAAGTCACATCCAATGATGTTAGTAAAGTTACAAACACAAAGATTTGAGTTATTACTTATATCTACTGCTATGTCATCTACGAATACAAAAGTACAGGGAGACCTCATGCAAACACACCCTTTCCCAATATATACAAGCACAGTTTCTGGGGTTTCATCAGGTTGTATCTCAAAATGACAAACATTCTGGTTGGTGTCAAGACAAATGTCTTGTGCCTTGAGAGTATTACTCTCACAAATGAATCCTTGTTGATCTCGTGAAATGCATGCTTCAACATCAACAGTTTGCCATTTATTCTCGTTTTGTTGTGCCCACACTCTATGCTCTACCGGATGGAGTATAGCTCCATGGTGATTCAACCCCAGTGCGATGATTGGGTATATGGTGTATACTGAGGCATTGCGTATCGTTAAGACAAAAGCTGTGGCTTTGCTCTCAGTGGGGTCATAGGTGAAATTAACCAGATACCACCAGGACTGAAATTTTCTCTCAAACTCAATTGCATTATCCCATATTACTTTTCGAATTTCAGTGGGCAAGGTGCCTTCTTCACCTTCCCTTATAATTGCGGCTGTCATAGATTGCATCCACAGTTGGGCTTGGATACAACTAAGGGCCAAGGAAACATTGTTTTGGGTTGTACCAAGTGCATTTGTGATCAGCTGATGGTCTTTTTCACCTGTTTCCTCCCACTGAGGCAATATATTCGATAAAAGCCATTGGTGATTTCCCAATGCTGATAGAGAGGACTGTAGAGGATGTTTTAATTTGTCTAGATCACTAGTAGTTGTGACTAGTTTGTTTGCAAGTATCTCAGCATCTGTACTATTTAAGACTCCCAGTCCTGTTCCTAAGATACCAGTCACCTCTCTCTTCAGTCGTTGTGAGGTGTCAACAGTTCGCCGGCCTAACCATGCTGACCATCCTGCATAAGATGTACTCAGGAATGGTGAGCAGGTGGGTTTGATCGCAGAGATATTAATCTGCATTGACAATTCTACTCGTTTGAGGGAATATGTTGGGTTAAACGGTATTTGTTGTTGACCTGTGTGTTTAATGGCATAAGGGCCAATGTTAAAGGTGTAAGGAGTTAGACTAATGGAGGGCTGAGTAGCTACACCCTTGAAAGTTTGTGGGGGTGTAGGTTTTGGGTTCATTTCAACAGGTTCAGATGTATTTGAGTCAATCATAAATTCAAATAACAATTCCGTGCCCCTGTAGCCCCAAATACAATATACTATGATAGGTTTGATAAAGGTGAAGTTGTGCCAGCAATCTGAGTTTGGCTCTATAATTTTGTAACAATCAATCAGTGTTATATTTGTCCGGTTTAGTAGAGTCTACATGGATGGTTTCAATTACAGTTGGTCTATGGTGAGCAGACCCATTGATTACTCGGCAGCTAATTTGTATTTTCTTTCCTGGGACGGCTTCAAGCTTAGCCATTTGGAGTGAGTCTTTCCAACTCCATTTATCTCTGGAATATACTTCACTTCCTTGTATGACCAGAGTGGAGAGATTTAAATCCCTCATGTTTTCTAGTGTCTCAGTGCTTGCAGTGTATCGTGACAGTGCATTATCCCAAAGCTCATCATCAAGGGGCAGATTCTTAAGTCCGCTCAATAAGGTGTCATTATCGGGGGTTTCAGATAGTGGCAGTGGAACCAGACTAGTCTGTGGAGTTGAGTCAGGTTCGACTTTATCTATGCTTTGATCTATCTCATGTTTTGAAAACACCTCATTTTCATGTAGGACTACAGTGGCCAGGCTCAATTTTCCTTTTCCTGTTCCTGCCATCGCATTGTGTTTTACATAAGCTTGAGACCACGGCCATTCTGGGTCTCTTTGACTACAAACAACAGGGAGTAAAAAGATAAAACTGAATAGCATCAATTCCATCTGCCAATTCGTCATTCTAAAATTTAGGCCTCCAGATGGCCATACATAACAAAAATAATATTATTGCCAGGATCAATGTCAGGATTCCCTGGAGACACTCGAGGTTAGCGTAGGCCAATGCGTCTGTCCACGTACAGTTCTTCCGAGGTTCCTGTAAGACACAAAGGAAAAGAAAATCTGCTCGGTCTCATTTGACCGACGGGGTTAAAAAGAGGGCGAGATCCACCGGGTGCTGATCCGGTGTATCTTCCCTGAACAGTCTTTGGCTTCCCGTGCATGGGGGTTTTTGGGAGTAGCTAACACCATTGGTACTGTGCCAATTTGAGGCATTTTCACTAACACAGGTTGCCCAGGGTGAAATTGTCCCAGGTATTTTCGTGGTTCATTGGGAACTTTTGGAGTGATGATATCAGCAGATACACAGAAAGCTTTCATTTTAGGACAGCCATCTCCACTCCATCTGTTATTTAATTGATAGATGGCATCATCCAATGGCAAATGCCAACCAGGTTCATGAGTTTTTGCAAAACGCTTAACCAATCCATTGGTGCGTTCAACAATGCCATTAGCCTGAGGATAATAGGGAGTATGAAATACCCATCGAATCCCTTCTTCTTTGGCCCAATCTTGTACCACTGTAGCGGTAAAGTGTGAACCGTTATCACTTTGGATTTCCTCAGGAAGGGGAAGTGTGCTGAACCACCCTTTTAGGCCTTTCACTGTGTTGTTCCCGGTAGCTGATTTGAAGCTGGTGGCCATAGCGAGGCCAGAGATAATCTCCACTCCGACTAGGACGTATCTTTTCTCACCTGATGATCTCAAGGGCCCAATATAATCAATTTGCCATGAATGCCACAATGTTTTCTTGTCCCGAATGTGTAAAGGAGGCGCCTTACTCGGATGATCTTTATTGAGTCGTAGGCGACATTGTGAACAGGCGGTTACTACTTGTTCACACAGCTTAACCGACACAGGCCACCCCCGGGCTAGACCTTCCTGATACAGATCAGCACGGCCTGTATGGCCACGCTTAATATGTAACCATTCGAGTAAGCGTTCCCATTCCCGACCATCATCTACAATGTCAATTTGCTGCAACCGCGTGAGGCTATCTACCTGTTGGTTGAATTGAGCAGTGATCGAGTTCGAACGATCATGGCCTTTTACCCAACCGATGTGCAATGTTCTCTGTCCTCCCATTTCCAACAGTTGCTTCCAACTCTCTGTCTCCCAGATTGGGACTCTATTCACCTGCCAATCATTGGCTGCCCAGTGTCCAATCCATTCAGTGGCTCCTTTAAAAACAGCATATGAGTCAGTGTAAATGTAAGTAGCCCCACGTTGTGCAGCTAGTAGGACGGCTCTGAGTTCCCCTACTTGTGCGCTACCTTCTCCTGTTTCAATTGCTCTTTCCCCCGTTGCTACTTCCAGTGCTACGGCCTTGTATTTCCACTTATTGTTCTCACGGTGAGATGACGCATCAGTAAACCACACTCCTGTAAGATCACTGCCTTCTTTCAGAGGAGGTGCTTCTTGGATTGGAGATGGTCTGTTTGGTGGGGATTGGAACAATAGGGCACCATCTATATCCTTCTGGAGCTTGGATACTTTGATACTACCTTCAGAGATTGGCATGATATCATTAATGCCTTCTAAATAAGCATACCACTTTCGAACTGTGGGTTTCTGGGCAATGCCGGCTGGCGGTGCTGTCCCTTTACGGACCACATCTAGGAGACGAAAAGGGCCCCGAACAATCACGCTCTGTTCTCTCCTTATCTGCTCTGCTCGTTGCAATGCTCGCACCAGGGACAGTAAACCCTTCTCTAGGTCTGAATATCTGCTCTCAGTATCATTAAAGGAGTGAGAGCTAAATTCTAATGGTCTCTCCGGTCCTGCTGGTCCCTTTTGCCATAAGTTACAATGAGAGCCATGTTCGCTGGACCCCCATTCTACATGGACAGGGTCAGTTGGATGTATGGGGCCAAGTTGTTGGAATAACCTTAGCTCTTTTATTAGCAATTCCAGTGCATTAGTATGTTGTTCAGTCCACTCCCAGGATTTACCTTTTTTGAGCAAACAATAAAGGGGGCGAGCAATGATGGAAAAGCCAGGGATGTGTTTACGCCAATAACTTAAAGTTCCCAGAACTTGCTGTAACTCCTTCGTGCTGGAAGGATTCTGTCCATGTTCTATTTTTTTCAGGGTATCCTGAGGGACAGAAGCAGCTCCCTTAATCCACCAGACCCCCAGGAATTTAACTTCCTGTGCAGGTCCCTGACATTTTGAGTCTGGAATTTCCAATCCCAAATCTGATAATGTTTTTCGGATGTTTTGCATCATGTCTTGTACACTTTCTTGGCTCTCTCCCCCCCTATTAAGATGTCGTCAATATATTGGTATACTGTACATCCCTGTGAAACAGGAATCTCTGATAGCGCTTTAGCTAAAGCATTATGAGCAATGGTGGGGGAATGTTTGTATCCTTGTGGAAGTCGGTTAAAGGTATATTGGACTCCTTTCCACGTGAATGCAAACTGCGCTTTGTCTTGCTCAAGGAGGGGAATCATAAAAAACATGTCTTTTACATCTAAGGCAGCCATCCAAGGATGGGCAGCTCCTTTTATCATTGTCACAATTTCCGCGATACTCGGAACCGCAGCGGTCAGGGGTGCAGCGTTGGCGTTTAACTTTCGGTAATCTACTGTGAAACGCCATTGCCCGGTTGGTTTCTTTACTGGCCACACCGGTGAATTATAAGGCGAGTGAGTCCTCTGAATGATGTTTCTTTTTTCTAAATCTGATACCACCCCGTCTGCTCCTGCAAGTGCAGCTGCAGGCAGTGGGTACTGTCGGACGTTGGTAATTTTAGAGGGAGGCAAAGGTATAGATGTTTCTAATAGGCCCAGTTTAACTGCGTCTAATCCTTTTTTGCGTCCTGCAAAACTCCACGCAGTTCCATCCGGGAATTTCCACATTCGCCCACGCAGCACGTCAAATCCTAGGAGGTTAGAATGTGAGGCACCCACTAACACTTCTGCCCTAGTCATTCGCTGCTCTCCCGGCAACCAGAGGTTAATTTTTGCAGTGGGGCATGTTTTTACCACACCATCAATTCCTGTGAAGTTGACTCTGCGTCGGGTGGGATTTATACCTAGAAGTTGTGCTGTTTCGTTAGTGATTGCAGACATTTGGGCTCCAGTATCAATAATAAAATTTACCAATATCTTCCGGGGTCCAACAGGAATGATAATAACGGGTTCGGAGTCTTTATGAGAGAGCCATTGAATTGCTAGTACCTGCCGGACAGGGTGGCTCACTGCCCTCCCCGGGGATAGGAGTTTTTTGGCTGGGACTCTGTCAAATCAATCAAGTTACGTTCCGGTGCAGAAGGCACAATTTTCTCACGACTTGGGGATTCTCTGGTTAGACTTTTCTCCCCAGCCACATTATTCTTTCTAGTTAGAGATTGGACTAGTGTACGGAGGTCTCCCGTAGGGACACCGTGCAAGAATTGTCGGGGCACCCCTAATTGTAGGGCTTTACGCCACAACTCATTCCGGTCCTTATCAGGCTTAAACCTTTCCTCCGATTTAGGGTTTTTAGTGTGAGTTCGGACTTGGCGAACCTTTCGGGGGTGTTCGGAGGATTTCTCACTAGTTAGGCTGGCCCAGCCCATTCGGCGCCCATATTGATCTATTTCCTGTACATATTCATTCCAGGTGGGCATGTAGTGACGACGGCCCCGCCTATGAGCACCCCGAGCCTCTCGTATACGATCTTGAGTACGAACAAGGAACGGTTTCAGGCAATCGGGAAGACCACGGATGAGAGGGGCTAATCGATCGGGGTCGATAGGGGCTGACATTGGGGATTTCCGAAATTCCTCTCTGTCATACATGGCTTGCAGACAAGCTGCTTTCCGTACAGCCGCAAACAGATCAGAGTAGCCTGTAGCTCTAATCTCTAACGGCTCCCCCCTCTCTCGCGGATCCATACCCCCTGCCCAATAGGCTGCTCGAGCAGTTAGGGAATAATTATGATCCCCAGGCATAGTGGTTAAAAACACTCCTGGTCCCCAAGAGTCTCCTGCTTCTTCCTCACTCAGCATAATTCTGTCCCCCCCTTCAGAAGAAACTCGCCACACGTACTCAACAGCTGACTCTTCTGGTCGCCTCGAATATTTCTCCCTTATTTTTGTTAACTCGGTTGGTGTCCGTGGAACGGTACGCACAGTGGTGTGAATTTCATCATCGTCATCAACCGCAGCTTCAGTTTTAACCAGAGGACGTAAAGGAAAAACTTGGGATTTCAAAGTAAAAGTCCTTTCCTCCTCATCTTCTTCGTCATCCTCACTATTAGACAAAAAATCTCCGGTCTGGGTTCCGGAATTTGGATAACACATTAACTTACGAATCTGTTGGACCTGGGTCGAGGGCTGCATTTTATCTAAGAGCCCAGTCACCCTTTCTAATAATATTTTAAGTTGAGCATTTTGGTTTCCTAAACATTCATTCTCACTCACAAGCTTATCGACGTGAGTTCTTAATTTTTCTCCTGCCTCCTTTTGCAAGGCTAATGATGACTTCAGCACCTCATTCTCCGATTTCAGGGTTGCATATTCTACAGCTGAAATCAGATTAGGAGCAGGGGTTTCTCTAGCTTCTTGTTGTGCACAAGATAAACAGGCGCCTAACGCAGCACAAATCACACCCTTGCCTTTCCCCGCTCTGAGCTTCTGTGAAACCCGACACTCTTCAATACGTTCCACCACTTTCTCTTCATCCTTCCAAAATTTTTGGGCCCACTCCTTCCCAGCCTGGGAAGGGGCACAATCATATTTTTGCAGCAGTTTATCCATGGCAATCCTGCCGACTACGCCAAATTCTGTTGCGTGAAACGGGGCCAAGCGGTTTTGGCAGAAGATAAACCCCCTTGCGTTCTAACACTCCTCACCGAGGTGGGAGGCTAGGTGCGGCTAGGTTTAAATTCTGAGTGATGCCCAATTCAGCACTATCAGTCCAATCGCGTTTAATATGTATTAAACTACTACGATTTGGATACACTAATAGTGGACTGCACCTTCAGTCTAGTCGTGCTCCTGAACTAGCACGGCCTCTCTGTAGTTTTGGTCGCGTTCAGTGAGAAAGCGGAACGACTAGCTACTTAAACAGTGCAGTTTATTTAAACAACAGATATACAGGTTCTTTAGGATTGCCGGTGATAAATACACTGTCTGCAAAGCACGTGCAAATAAAGATATTGCTAAGTATACAAACGCGCGACAAAATTATAAACGATACAGCCTGGCTATAAACGTAGGGTAGAGATTCTCTAGAGAAATTTCTAAGTCCCCGAGAAAGCGCTCGGTGTAATCGAAGTCTTACCCAAAGGCGTCCCTATGGGGGGGAAGAAAGGCTCAGCCCGTCGACTGATCCCGGAAATCAGCGGTGGAATTCTTCGCGATGGTGTCTTCCCTGACATCCCCTCTCTCTTGGGCTATTTTTATATTATTTTTTTATCTTCAAAGTGGAGTTTGAGTGACTTTAGTCATACATACTTTTATTATGATTAATGTATTCAAGGAGGAGTGTTCACACCTCGGGGGCGGATAGCCTCCGGGATGGAGGTGTGTTTTGGTACATTGTGGTGAGCAAAGTTCGCACAAAAGGACAGCATTTCATCAACATTTGACGAAAGGTTGGCTCGGGTAGCGTGTAGGCCGCTTATCAGTTCCGTAGTACCATCTCGTCCCCATATCTGCTATTCGTCACAAGGGAAGGCCACGGAACAAGCGTGTTCCGTTCCATCCCTCGTGTAGTTTCGCAAACAACCTCGCGCAGGGAATCACAGATGTTGCATTCTTCGTGTGCTAGCTGTGGCTGTATTCTACCTCAGAAGCCTCTTGATTTTATGACTTTCCTTAATGTGTGAACAATGCTGTATTTTTGTATTCTTGGCCAATTTAGTAATTATTCCACATAATCCACCCCGTGACTACAGTCACTCAAGCTCCACGATAATCAATACTGATGGGGAATATCACATGTCCTCTTATGGCGAGGGATATCAAGTGCAAATACTTCTTGCGGGGTGATTAAGCGAGTTAAGCGTTTCATCATAATCCAAAGTCTAACATGCAAAACAATTGTCAAAGCAAAGCACAATACAGTGAGTACTAGTAGAACAACAACAGGATGGAGCATCTTGTTAAAAAGTCCTGTAGCTGTCGGTGACCATCCAAAGAGGGTGTCCCACCATTCATGTCCACCGTCTCTCTTGACCCTTTCCAGTACATGGTGTATTTCTTCAACATCATGATGGACAGTAATCAGAGTTCTTTGTCCATTTTCTTGGGCCTCTTTCAACAATCGCTTCAATTCATCGTGTTGTAGCAACTTCCTCACTAGTGAGAGATTCATTCCGATAGGGGTAGGCAGCAAATCTCGAATCAATGTGTAATTAGATTGTAGCAATTGAAAAGACGTAACAGGAGCTGAATAACTGAAGTCACATCCAATGATGTTAGTAAAGTTACAAACACAAAGATTTGAGTTATTACTTATATCTACTGCTATGTCATCTACGAATACAAAAGTACAGGGAGACCTCATGCAAACACACCCTTTCCCAATATATACAAGCACAGTTTCTGGGGTTTCATCAGGTTGTATCTCAAAATGACAAACATTCTGGTTGGTGTCAAGACAAATGTCTTGTGCCTTGAGAGTATTACTCTCACAAATGAATCCTTGTTGATCTCGTGAAATGCATGCTTCAACATCAACAGTTTGCCATTTATTCTCGTTTTGTTGTGCCCACACTCTATGCTCTACCGGATGGAGTATAGCTCCATGGTGATTCAACCCCAGTGCGATGATTGGGTATATGGTGTATACTGAGGCATTGCGTATCGTTAAGACAAAAGCTGTGGCTTTGCTCTCAGTGGGATCATAGGTGAAATTAACCAGATACCACCAGGATTGAAATTTTCTCTCAAACTCAATTGCATTATCCCATATTACTTTTCGAATTTCAGTGGGCAAGGTGCCTTCTTCACCTTCCCTTATAATTGCGGCTGTCATAGATTGCATCCACAGTTGGGCTTGGATACAACTAAGGGCCAAGGAAACATTGTTTGGGGTTGTACCAAGTGCATTTGTGATCAGCTGATGGTCTTTTTCACCTGTTTCCTCCCACTGAGGCAATATATTCGATAAAAGCCATTGGTGATTTCCCAATGCTGATAGAGAGGACTGTAGAGGATGTTTTAATTTGTCTAGATCACTAGTAGTTGTGACTAGTTTGTTTGCAAGTATCTCAGCATCTGTACTATTTAAGACTCCCAGTCCTGTTCCTAAGATACCAGTCACCTCTCTCTTCAGTCGTTGTGAGGTGTCAACAGTTCGCCGGCCTAACCATGCTGACCATCCTGCATAAGATGTACTCAGGAATGGTGAGCAGGTGGGTTTGATCGCAGAGATATTAATCTGCATTGACAATTCTACTCGTTTGAGGGAATATGTTGGGTTAAACGGTATTTGTTGTTGACCTGTGTGTTTAATGGCATAAGGGCCAATGTTAAAGGTGTAAGGAGTTAGACTAATGGAGGGCTGAGTAGTTACACCCTTGAAAGTTTGTGGGGGTGTAGGTTTTGGGTTCATTTCAACAGGTTCAGATGTATTTGAGTCAATCATAAATTCAAATAACAATTCCGTGCCCCTGTAGCCCCAAATACAATATACTATGATAGGTTTGATAAAGGTGAAGTTGTGCCAGCAATCTGAGTTTGGCTCTATAATTTTGTAACAATCAATCAGTGTTATATTTGTCCGGTTTAGTAGAGTCTACATGGATGGTTTCAATTACAGTTGGTCTATGGTGAGCAGACCCATTGATTACTCGGCAGCTAATTTGTATTTTCTTTCCTGGGACGGCTTCAAGCTTAGCCATTTGGAGTGAGTCTTTCCAACTCCATTTATCTCTGGAATATACTTCACTTCCTTGTATGACCAGAGTGGAGAGATTTAAATCCCTCATGTTTTCTAGTGTCTCAGTGCTTGCAGTGTATCGTGACAGTGCATTATCCCAAAGCTCATCATCAAGGGGCAGATTCTTAAGTCCGCTCAATAAGGTGTCATTATCGGGGGTTTCAGATAGTGGCAGTGGAACCAGACTAGTCTGTGGAGTTGAGTCAGGTTCGACTTTATCTATGCTTTGATCTATCTCATGTTTTGAAAACACCTCATTTTCATGTAGGACTACAGTGGCCAGGCTCAATTTTCCTTTTCCTGTTCCTGCCATCGCATTGTGTTTTACATAAGCTTGAGACCACGGCCATTCTGGGTCTCTTTGACTACAAACAACAGGGAGTAAAAAGATAAAACTGAATAGCATCAATTCCATCTGCCAATTCGTCATTCTAAAATTTAGGCCTCCAGATGGCCATACATAACAAAAATAATATTATTGCCAGGATCAATGTCAGGATTCCCTGGAGACACTCGAGGTTAGCGTAGGCCAATGCGTCTGTCCACGTACAGTTCTTCCGAGGTTCCTGTAAGACACAAAGGAAAAGAAAATCTGCTCGGTCTCATTTGACCGACGGGGTTAAAAAGAGGGCGAGATCCACCGGGTGCTGATCCGGTGTATCTTCCCTGAACAGTCTTTGGCTTCCCGTGCATGGGGGTTTTTGGGAGTAGCTAACACCATTGGTACTGTGCCAATTTGAGGCATTTTCACTAACACAGGTTGCCCAGGGTGAAATTGTCCCAGGTATTTTCGTGGTTCATTGGGAACTTTTGGAGTGATGATATCAGCAGATACACAGAAAGCTTTCATTTTAGGACAGCCATCTCCACTCCATCTGTTATTTAATTGATAGATGGCATCATCCAATCGCAAATGCCAACCAGGTTCATGAGTTTTTGCAAAACGCTTAACCAATCCATTGGTGCGTTCAACAATGCCATTAGCCTGAGGATAATAGGGAGTATGAAATACCCATCGAATCCCTTCTTCTTTGGCCCAATCTTGTACCACTGTAGCGGTAAAGTGTGAACCGTTATCACTTTGGATTTCCTCAGGAAGGGGAAGTGTGCTGAACCACCCTTTTAGGCCTTTCACTGTGTTGTTCCCGGTAGCTGATTTGAAGCTGGTGGCCATAGCGAGGCCAGAGATAATCTCCACTCCGACTAGGACGTATCTTTTCTCACCTGATGATCTCAAGGGCCCAATATAATCAATTTGCCATGAATGCCACAATGTTTTCTTGTCCCGAATGTGTAAAGGAGGCGCCTTACTCGGATGATCTTTATTGAGTCGTAGGCGACATTGTGAACAGGCGGTTACTACTTGTTCACACAGCTTAACCGACACAGGCCACCCCCGGGCTAGACCTTCCTGATACAGATCAGCACGGCCTGTATGGCCACGCTTAATATGTAACCATTCGAGTAAGCGTTCCCATTCCCGACCATCATCTACAATGTCAATTTGCTGCAACCGCGTGAGGCTATCTACCTGTTGGTTGAATTGAGCAGTGATCGAGTTCGAACGATCATGGCCTTTTACCCAACCGATGTGCAATGTTCTCTGTCCTCCCATTTCCAACAGTTGCTTCCAACTCTCTGTCTCCCAGATTGGGACTCTATTCACCTGCCAATCATTGGCTGCCCAGTGTCCAATCCATTCAGTGGCTCCTTTAAAAACAGCATATGAGTCAGTGTAAATGTAAGTAGCCCCACGTTGTGCAGCTAGTAGGACGGCTCTGAGTTCCCCTACTTGTGCGCTACCTTCTCCTGTTTCAATTGCTCTTTCCCCCGTTGCTACTTCCAGTGCTACGGCCTTGTATTTCCACTTATTGTTCTCACGGTGAGATGACGCATCAGTAAACCACACTCCTGTAAGATCACTGCCTTCTTTCAGAGGAGGTGCTTCTTGGATTGGAGATGGTCTGTTTGGTGGGGATTGGAACAATAGGGCACCATCTATATCCTTCTGGAGCTTGGATACTTTGATACTACCTTCAGAGATTGGCATGATATCATTAATGCCTTCTAAATAAGCATACCACTTTCGAACTGTGGGTTTCTGGGCAATGCCGGCTGGTGGTGCTGTCCCTTTACGGACCACATCTAGGAGACGAAAAGGGCCCCGAACAATCACGCTCTGTTCTCTCCTTATCTGCTCTGCTCGTTGCAATGCTCGCACCAGGGACAGTAAACCCTTCTCTAGGTCTGAATATCTGCTCTCAGTATCATTAAAGGAGTGAGAGCTAAATTCTAATGGTCTCTCCGGTCCTGCTGGTCCCTTTTGCCATAAGTTACAATGAGAACCATGTTCGCTGGACCCCCATTCTACATGGACAGGGTCAGTTGGATGTATGGGGCCAAGTTGTTGGAATAACCTTAGCTCTTTTATTAGCAATTCCAGTGCATTAGTATGTTGTTCAGTCCACTCCCAGGATTTACCTTTTTTGAGCAAACAATAAAGGGGGCGAGCAATGATGGAAAAGCCAGGGATGTGTTTACGCCAATAACTTAAAGTTCCCAGAACTTGCTGTAACTCCTTCGTGCTGGAAGGATTCTGTCCATGTTCTATTTTTTTCAGGGTATCCTGAGGGACAGAAGCAGCTCCCTTAATCCACCAGACCCCCAGGAATTTAACTTCCTGTGCAGGTCCCTGACATTTTGAGTCTGGAATTTCCAATCCCAAATCTGATAATGTTTTTCGGATGTTTTGCATCATGTCTTGTACACTTTCTTGGCTCTCTCCCCCCCTATTAAGATGTCGTCAATATATTGGTATACTGTACATCCCTGTGAAACAGGAATCTCTGATAGCGCTTTAGCTAAAGCATTATGAGCAATGGTGGGGGAATGTTTGTATCCTTGTGGAAGTCGGTTAAAGGTATATTGGACTCCTTTCCACGTGAATGCAAACTGCGCTTTGTCTTGCTCAAGGAGGGGAATCATAAAAAACATGTCTTTTACATCTAAGGCAGCCATCCAAGGATGGGCAGCTCCTTTTATCATTGTCACAATTTCCGCGATACTCGGAACCGCAGCGGTCAGGGGTGCAGCGTTGGCGTTTAACTTTCGGTAATCTACTGTGAAACGCCATTGCCCGGTTGGTTTCTTTACTGGCCACACCGGTGAATTATAAGGCGAGTGAGTCCTCTTAATGATGTTTCTTTTTTCTAAATCTGATACCACCCCGTCTGCTCCTGCAAGTGCAGCTGCAGGCAGTGGGTACTGTCGGACGTTGGTAATTTTAGAGGGAGGCAAAGGTATAGATGTTTCTAATAGGCCCAGTTTAACTGTGTCTAATCCTTTTTTGCGTCCTGCAAAACTCCACACAGTTCCATCCGGGAATTTCCACATTCGCCCACGCAGCACGTCAAATCCTAGGAGGTTAGAATGTGAGGCACCCACTAACACTTCTGCCCTAGTCATTCGCTGCTCTCCCGGCAACCAGAGGTTAATTTTTGCAGTGGGGCATGTTTTTACCACACCATCAATTCCTGTGAAGTTGACTCTGCGTCGGGTGGGATTTATACCTAGAAGTTGTGCTGTTTCGTTAGTGATTGCAGACATTTGGGCTCCAGTATCAATAATAAAATTTACCAATATCTTCCGGGGTCCAACAGGAATGATAATAACGGGTTCGGAGTCTTTATGAGAGAGCCATTGAATTGCTAGTACCTGCCGGACAGGGTGGCTCACTGCCCTCCCCGGGGATAGGAGTTTTTTGGCTGGGACTCTGTCAAATCAATCAAGTTACGTTCCGGTGCAGAAGGCACAATTTTCTCACGACTTGGGGATTCTCTGGTTAGACTTTTCTCCCCAGCCACATTATTCTTTCTAGTTAGAGATTGGACTAGTGTACGGAGGTCTCCCGTAGGGACACCGTGCAAGAATTGTCGGGGCACCCCTAATTGTAGGGCTTTACGCCACAACTCATTCCGGTCCTTATCAGGCTTAAACCTTTCCTCCGATTTAGGGTTTTTAGTGTGAGTTCGGACTTGGCGAACCTTTCGGGGGTGTTCGGAGGATTTCTCACTAGTTAGGCTGGCCCAGCCCATTCGGCGCCCATATTGATCTATTTCCTGTACATATTCATTCCAGGTGGGCATGTAGTGACGACGGCCCCGCCTATGAGCACCCCGAGCCTCTCGTATACGATCTTGAGTACGAACAAGGAACGGTTTCAGGCAATCGGGAAGACCACGGATGAGAGGGGCTAATCGATCGGGGTCGATAGGGGCTGACATTGGGGATTTCCGAAATTCCTCTCTGTCATACATGGCTTGCAGACAAGCTGCTTTCCGTACAGCCGCAAACAGATCAGAGTAGCCTGTAGCTCTAATCTCTAACGGCTCCCCCCTCTCTCGCGGATCCATACCCCCTGCCCAATAGGCTGCTCGAGCAGTTAGGGAATAATTATGATCCCCAGGCATAGTGGTTAAAAACACTCCTGGTCCCCAAGAGTCTCCTGCTTCTTCCTCACTCAGCATAATTCTGTCCCCCCCTTCAGAAGAAACTCGCCACACGTACTCAACAGCTGACTCTTCTGGTCGCCTCGAATATTTCTCCCTTATTTTTGTTAACTCGGTTGGTGTCCGTGGAACGGTACGCACAGTGGTGTGAATTTCATCATCGTCATCAACCGCAGCTTCAGTTTTAACCAGAGGACGTAAAGGAAAAACTTGGGATTTCAAAGTAAAAGTCCTTTCCTCCTCATCTTCTTCGTCATCCTCACTATTAGACAAAAAATCTCCGGTCTGGGTTCCGGAATTTGGATAACACATTAACTTACGAATCTGTTGGACCTGGGTCGAGGGCTGCATTTTATCTAAGAGCCCAGTCACCCTTTCTAATAATATTTTAAGTTGAGCATTCTGGTTTCCTAAACATTCATTCTCACTCACAAGCTTATCGACGTGAGTTCTTAATTTTTCTCCTGTCTCCTTTTGCAAGGCTAATGATGACTTCAGCACCTCATTCTCCGATTTCAGGGTTGCATATTCTACAGCTGAAATCAGATTAGGAGCAGGGGTTTCTCTAGCTTCTTGTTGTGCACAAGATAAACAGGCGCCTAACACAGCACAAATCACACCCTTGCCTTTCCCCGCTCTGAGCTTCTGTGAAACCCGACACTCTTCAATACGTTCCACCACTTTCTCTTCATCCTTCCAAAATTTTTGGGCCCACTCCTTCCCAGCCTGGGAAGGGGCACAATCATATTTTTGCAGCAGTTTATCCATGGCAATCCTGCCGACTACGCCAAATTCTGTTGCGTGAAACGGGGCCAAGCGGTTTTGGCAGAAGATAAACCCCCTTGCGTTCTAACACTCCTCACCGAGGTGGGAGGCTAGGTGCGGCTAGGTTTAAATTCTGAGTGATGCCCAATTCAGCACTATCAGTCCAATCGCGTTTAATATGTATTAAACTACTACGATTTGGATACACTAATAGTGGACTGCACCTTCAGTCTAGTCGTGCTCCTGAACTAGCACGGCCTCTCTGTAGTTTTGGTCGCGTTCAGTGAGAAAGCGGAACGACTAGCTACTTAAACAGTGCAGTTTATTTAAACAACAGATATACAGGTTCTTTAGGATTGCCGGTGATAAATACACTGTCTGCAAAGCACGTGCAAATAAAGATATTGCTAAGTATACAAACGCGCGACAAAATTATAAACGATACAGCCTGGCTATAAACGTAGGGTAGAGATTCTCTAGAGAAATTTCTAAGTCCCCGAGAAAGCGCTCGGTGTAATCGAAGTCTTACCCAAAGGCGTCCCTATGGGGGGGAAGAAAGGCTCAGCCCGTCGACTGATCCCGGAAATCAGCGGTGGAATTCTTTGCGATGGTGTCTTCCCTGACATCCCCTCTCTCTTGGGCTATTTTTATATTATTTTTTTATCTTCAAAGTGGAGTTTGAGTGACTTTAGTCATACATACTTTTATTATGATTAATGTATTCAAGGAGGAGTGTTCACACCTCGGGGGCGGATAGCCTCCGGGATGGAGGTGTGTTTTGGTACATTGTGGTGAGCAAAGTTCGCACAAAAGGACAGCATTTCATCAACATTTGACGAAAGGTTGGCTCGGGTAGCGTGTAGGCCGCTTATCAGTTCCGTAGTACCATCTCGTCCCCATATCTGCTATTCGTCACAAGGGAAGGCCACGGAACAAGCGTGTTCCGTTCCATCCCTCGTGTAGTTTCGCAAACAACCTCGCGCAGGGAATCACAGATGTTGCATTCTTCGTGTGCTAGCTGTGGCTGTATTCTACCTCAGAAGCCTCTTGATTTTATGACTTTCCTTAATGTGTGAACAATGCTGTATTTTTGTATTCTTGGCCAATTTAGTAATTATTCCACATAATCCACCCCGTGACTACAGTCACTCAAGCTCCACGATAATCAATACTGATGGGGAATATCACATGTCCTCTTATGGCGAGGGATATCAAGTGCAAATACTTCTTGCGGGGTGATTAAGCGAGTTAAGCGTTTCATCATAATCCAAAGTCTAACATGCAAAACAATTGTCAAAGCAAAGCACAATACAGTGAGTACTAGTAGAACAACAACAGGATGGAGCATCTTGTTAAAAAGTCCTGTAGCTGTCGGTGACCATCCAAAGAGGGTGTCCCACCATTCATGTCCACCGTCTCTCTTGACCCTTTCCAGTACATGGTGTATTTCTTCAACATCATGATGGACAGCAATCAGAGTTCTTTGTCCATTTTCTTGGGCCTCTTTCAACAATCGCTTCAATTCATCGTGTTGTAGCAACTTCCTCACTAGTGAGAGATTCATTCCGATAGGGGTAGGCAGCAAATCTCGAATCAATGTGTAATTAGATTGTAGCAATTGAAAAGACGTAACAGGAGCTGAATAACTGAAGTCACATCCAATGATGTTAGTAAAGTTACAAACACAAAGATTTGAGTTATTACTTATATCTACTGCTATGTCATCTACGAATACAAAAGTACAGGGAGACCTCATGCAAACACACCCTTTCCCAATATATACAAGCACAGTTTCTGGGGTTTCATCAGGTTGTATCTCAAAATGACAAACATTCTGGTTGGTGTCAAGACAAATGTCTTGTGCCTTGAGAGTATTACTCTCACAAATGAATCCTTGTTGATCTCGTGAAATGCATGCTTCAACATCAACAGTTTGCCATTTATTCTCGTTTTGTTGTGCCCACACTCTATGCTCTACCGGATGGAGTATAGCTCCATGGTGATTCAACCCCAGTGCGATGATTGGGTATATGGTGTATACTGAGGCATTGCGTATCGTTAAGACAAAAGCTGTGGCTTTGCTCTCAGTGGGATCATAGGTGAAATTAACCAGATACCACCAGGATTGAAATTTTCTCTCAAACTCAATTGCATTATCCCATATTACTTTTCGAATTTCAGTGGGCAAGGTGCCTTCTTCACCTTCCCTTATAATTGCGGCTGTCATAGATTGCATCCACAGTTGGGCTTGGATACAACTAAGGGCCAAGGAAACATTGTTTGGGGTTGTACCAAGTGCATTTGTGATCAGCTGATGGTCTTTTTCACCTGTTTCCTCCCACTGAGGCAATATATTCGATAAAAGCCATTGGTGATTTCCCAATGCTGATAGAGAGGACTGTAGAGGATGTTTTAATTTGTCTAGATCACTAGTAGTTGTGACTAGTTTGTTTGCAAGTATCTCAGCATCTGTACTATTTAAGACTCCCAGTCCTGTTCCTAAGATACCAGTCACCTCTCTCTTCAGTCGTTGTGAGGTGTCAACAGTTCGCCGGCCTAACCATGCTGACCATCCTGCATAAGATGTACTCAGGAATGGTGAGCAGGTGGGTTTGATCGCAGAGATATTAATCTGCATTGACAATTCTACTCGTTTGAGGGAATATGTTGGGTTAAACGGTATTTGTTGTTGACCTGTGTGTTTAATGGCATAAGGGCCAATGTTAAAGGTGTAAGGAGTTAGACTAATGGAGGGCTGAGTAGCTACACCCTTGAAAGTTTGTGGGGGTGTAGGTTTTGGGTTCATTTCAACAGGTTCAGATGTATTTGAGTCAATCATAAATTCAAATAACAATTCCGTGCCCCTGTAGCCCCAAATACAATATACTATGATAGGTTTGATAAAGGTGAAGTTGTGCCAGCAATCTGAGTTTGGCTCTATAATTTTGTAACAATCAATCAGTGTTATATTTGTCCGGTTTAGTAGAGTCTACATGGATGGTTTCAATTACAGTTGGTCTATGGTGAGCAGACCCATTGATTACTCGGCAGCTAATTTGTATTTTCTTTCCTGGGACGGCTTCAAGCTTAGCCATTTGGAGTGAGTCTTTCCAACTCCATTTATCTCTGGAATATACTTCACTTCCTTGTATAACCAGAGTGGAGAGATTTAAATCCCTCATGTTTTCTAGTGTCTCAGTGCTTGCAGTGTATCGTGACAGTGCATTATCCCAAAGCTCATCATCAAGGGGCAGATTCTTAAGTCCGCTCAATAAGGTGTCATTATCGGGGGTTTCAGATAGTGGCAGTGGAACCAGACTAGTCTGTGGAGTTGAGTCAGGTTCGACTTTATCTATGCTTTGATCTATCTCATGTTTTGAAAACACCTCATTTTCATGTAGGACTACAGTGGCCAGGCTCAATTTTCCTTTTCCTGTTCCTGCCATCGCATTGTGTTTTACATAAGCTTGAGACCACGGCCATTCTGGGTCTCTTTGACTACAAACAACAGGGAGTAAAAAGATAAAACTGAATAGCATCAATTCCATCTGCCAATTCGTCATTCTAAAATTTAGGCCTCCAGATGGCCATACATAACAAAAATAATATTATTGCCAGGATCAATGTCAGGATTCCCTGGAGACACTCGAGGTTAGCGTAGGCCAATGCGTCTGTCCACGTACAGTTCTTCCGAGGTTCCTGTAAGACACAAAGGAAAAGAAAATCTGCTCGGTCTCATTTGACCGACGGGGTTAAAAAGAGGGCGAGATCCACCGGGTGCTGATCCGGTGTATCTTCCCTGAACAGTCTTTGGCTTCCCGTGCATGGGGGTTTTTGGGAGTAGCTAACACCATTGGTACTGTGCCAATTTGAGGCATTTTCACTAACACAGGTTGCCCAGGGTGAAATTGTCCCAGGTATTTTCGTGGTTCATTGGGAACTTTTGGAGTGATGATATCAGCAGATACACAGAAAGCTTTCATTTTAGGACAGCCATCTCCACTCCATCTGTTATTTAATTGATAGATGGCATCATCCAATGGCAAATGCCAACCAGGTTCATGAGTTTTTGCAAAACGCTTAACCAATCCATTGGTGCGTTCAACAATGCCATTAGCCTGAGGATAATAGGGAGTATGAAATACCCATCGAATCCCTTCTTCTTTGGCCCAATCTTGTACCACTGTAGCGGTAAAGTGTGAACCGTTATCACTTTGGATTTCCTCAGGAAGGGGAAGTGTGCTGAACCACCCTTTTAGGCCTTTCACTGTGTTGTTCCCGGTAGCTGATTTGAAGCTGGTGGCCATAGCGAGGCCAGAGATAATCTCCACTCCGACTAGGACGTATCTTTTCTCACCTGATGATCTCAAGGGCCCAATATAATCAATTTGCCATGAATGCCACAATGTTTTCTTGTCCCGAATGTGTAAAGGAGGCGCCTTACTCGGATGATCTTTATTGAGTCGTAGGCGACATTGTGAACAGGCGGTTACTACTTGTTCACACAGCTTAACCGACACAGGCCACCCCCGGGCTAGACCTTCCTGATACAGATCAGCACGGCCTGTATGGCCACGCTTAATATGTAACCATTCGAGTAAGCGTTCCCATTCCCGACCATCATCTACAATGTCAATTTGCTGCAACCGCGTGAGGCTATCTACCTGTTGGTTGAATTGAGCAGTGATCGAGTTCGAACGATCATGGCCTTTTACCCAACCGATGTGCAATGTTCTCTGTCCTCCCATTTCCAACAGTTGCTTCCAACTCTCTGTCTCCCAGATTGGGACTCTATTCACCTGCCAATCATTGGCTGCCCAGTGTCCAATCCATTCAGTGGCTCCTTTAAAAACAGCATATGAGTCAGTGTAAATGTAAGTAGCCCCACGTTGTGCAGCTAGTAGGACGGCTCTGAGTTCCCCTACTTGTGCGCTACCTTCTCCTGTTTCAATTGCTCTTTCCCCCGTTGCTACTTCCAGTGCTACGGCCTTGTATTTCCACTTATTGTTCTCACGGTGAGATGACGCATCAGTAAACCACACTCCTGTAAGATCACTGCCTTCTTTCAGAGGAGGTGCTTCTTGGATTGGAGATGGTCTGTTTGGTGGGGATTGGAACAATAGGGCACCATCTATATCCTTCTGGAGCTTGGATACTTTGATACTACCTTCAGAGATTGGCATGATATCATTAATGCCTTCTAAATAAGCATACCACTTTCGAACTGTGGGTTTCTGGGCAATGCCGGCTGGTGGTGCTGTCCCTTTACGGACCACATCTAGGAGACGAAAAGGGCCCCGAACAATCACGCTCTGTTCTCTCCTTATCTGCTCTGCTCGTTGCAATGCTCGCACCAGGGACAGTAAACCCTTCTCTAGGTCTGAATATCTGCTCTCAGTATCATTAAAGGAGTGAGAGCTAAATTCTAATGGTCTCTCCGGTCCTGCTGGTCCCTTTTGCCATAAGTTACAATGAGAGCCATGTTCGCTGGACCCCCATTCTACATGGACAGGGTCAGTTGGATGTATGGGGCCAAGTTGTTGGAATAACCTTAGCTCTTTTATTAGCAATTCCAGTGCATTAGTATGTTGTTCAGTCCACTCCCAGGATTTACCTTTTTTGAGCAAACAATAAAGGGGGCGAGCAATGATGGAAAAGCCAGGGATGTGTTTACGCCAATAACTTAAAGTTCCCAGAACTTGCTGTAACTCCTTCGTGCTGGAAGGATTCTGTCCATGTTCTATTTTTTTCAGGGTATCCTGAGGGACAGAAGCAGCTCCCTTAATCCACCAGACCCCCAGGAATTTAACTTCCTGTGCAGGTCCCTGACATTTTGAGTCTGGAATTTCCAATCCCAAATCTGATAATGTTTTTCGGATGTTTTGCATCATGTCTTGTACACTTTCTTGGCTCTCTCCCCCCCTATTAAGATGTCGTCAATATATTGGTATACTGTACATCCCTGTGAAACAGGAATCTCTGATAGCGCTTTAGCTAAAGCATTATGAGCAATGGTGGGGGAATGTTTGTATCCTTGTGGAAGTCGGTTAAAGGTATATTGGACTCCTTTCCACGTGAATGCAAACTGCGCTTTGTCTTGCTCAAGGAGGGGAATCATAAAAAACATGTCTTTTACATCTAAGGCAGCCATCCAAGGATGGGCAGCTCCTTTTATCATTGTCACAATTTCCGCGATACTCGGAACCGCAGCGGTCAGGGGTGCAGCGTTGGCGTTTAACTTTCGGTAATCTACTGTGAAACGCCATTGCCCGGTTGGTTTCTTTACTGGCCACACCGGTGAATTATAAGGCGAGTGAGTCCTCTTAATGATGTTTCTTTTTTCTAAATCTGATACCACCCCGTCTGCTCCTGCAAGTGCAGCTGCAGGCAGTGGGTACTGTCGGACGTTGGTAATTTTAGAGGGAGGCAAAGGTATAGATGTTTCTAATAGGCCCAGTTTAACTGTGTCTAATCCTTTTTTGCGTCCTGCAAAACTCCACACAGTTCCATCCGGGAATTTCCACATTCGCCCACGCAGCACGTCAAATCCTAGGAGGTTAGAATGTGAGGCACCCACTAACACTTCTGCCCTAGTCATTCGCTGCTCTCCCGGCAACCAGAGGTTAATTTTTGCAGTGGGGCATGTTTTTACCACACCATCAATTCCTGTGAAGTTGACTCTGCGTCGGGTGGGATTTATACCTAGAAGTTGTGCTGTTTCGTTAGTGATTGCAGACATTTGGGCTCCAGTATCAATAATAAAATTTACCAATATCTTCCGGGGTCCAACAGGAATGATAATAACGGGTTCGGAGTCTTTATGAGAGAGCCATTGAATTGCTAGTACCTGCCGGACAGGGTGGCTCACTGCCCTCCCCGGGGATAGGAGTTTTTTGGCTGGGACTCTGTCAAATCAATCAAGTTACGTTCCGGTGCAGAAGGCACAATTTTCTCACGACTTGGGGATTCTCTGGTTAGACTTTTCTCCCCAGCCACATTATTCTTTCTAGTTAGAGATTGGACTAGTGTACGGAGGTCTCCCGTAGGGACACCGTGCAAGAATTGTCGGGGCACCCCTAATTGTAGGGCTTTACGCCACAACTCATTCCGGTCCTTATCAGGCTTAAACCTTTCCTCCGATTTAGGGTTTTTAGTGTGAATTCGGACTTGGCGAACCTTTCGGGGGTGTTCGGAGGATTTCTCACTAGTTAGGCTGGCCCAGCCCATTCGGCGCCCATATTGATCTATTTCCTGTACATATTCATTCCAGGTGGGCATGTAGTGACGACGGCCCCGCCTATGAGCACCCCGAGCCTCTCGTATACGATCTTGAGTACGAACAAGGAACGGTTTCAGGCAATCGGGAAGACCACGGATGAGAGGGGCTAATCGATCGGGGTCGATAGGGGCTGACTTTGGGGATTTCCGAAATTCCTCTCTGTCATACATGGCTTGCAGACAAGCTGCTTTCCGTACAGCCGCAAACAGATCAGAGTAGCCTGTAGCTCTAATCTCTAACGGCTCCCCCCTCTCTCGCGGATCCATACCCCCTGCCCAATAGGCTGCTCGAGCAGTTAGGGAATAATTATGATCCCCAGGCATAGTGGTTAAAAACACTCCTGGTCCCCAAGAGTCTCCTGCTTCTTCCTCACTCAGCATAATTCTGTCCCCCCCTTCAGAAGAAACTCGCCACACGTACTCAACAGCTGACTCTTCTGGTCGCCTCGAATATTTCTCCCTTATTTTTGTTAACTCGGTTGGTGTCCGTGGAACGGTACGCACAGTGGTGTGAATTTCATCATCGTCATCAACCGCAGCTTCAGTTTTAACCAGAGGACGTAAAGGAAAAACTTGGGATTTCAAAGTAAAAGTCCTTTCCTCCTCATCTTCTTCGTCATCCTCACTATTAGACAAAAAATCTCCGGTCTGGGTTCCGGAATTTGGATAACACATTAACTTACGAATCTGTTGGACCTGGGTCGAGGGCTGCATTTTATCTAAGAGCCCAGTCACCCTTTCTAATAATATTTTAAGTTGAGCATTCTGGTTTCCTAAACATTCATTCTCACTCACAAGCTTATCGACGTGAGTTCTTAATTTTTCTCCTGCCTCCTTTTGCAAGGCTAATGATGACTTCAGCACCTCATTCTCCGATTTCAGGGTTGCATATTCTACAGCTGAAATCAGATTAGGAGCAGGGGTTTCTCTAGCTTCTTGTTGTGCACAAGATAAACAGGCGCCTAACACAGCACAAATCACACCCTTGCCTTTCCCCGCTCTGAGCTTCTGTGAAACCCGACACTCTTCAATACGTTCCACCACTTTCTCTTCATCCTTCCAAAATTTTTGGGCCCACTCCTTCCCAGCCTGGGAAGGGGCACAATCATATTTTTGCAGCAGTTTATCCATGGCAATCCTGCCGACTACGCCAAATTCTGTTGCGTGAAACGGGGCCAAGCGGTTTTGGCAGAAGATAAACCCCCTTGCGTTCTAACACTCCTCACCGAGGTGGGAGGCTAGGTGCGGCTAGGTTTAAATTCTGAGTGATGCCCAATTCAGCACTATCAGTCCAATCGCGTTTAATATGTATTAAACTACTACGATTTGGATACACTAATAGTGGACTGCACCTTCAGTCTAGTCGTGCTCCTGAACTAGCACGGCCTCTCTGTAGTTTTGGTCGCGTTCAGTGAGAAAGCGGAACGACTAGCTACTTAAACAGTGCAGTTTATTTAAACAACAGATATACAGGTTCTTTAGGATTGCCGGTGATAAATACACTGTCTGCAAAGCACGTGCAAATAAAGATATTGCTAAGTATACAAACGCGCGACAAAATTATAAACGATACAGCCTGGCTATAAACGTAGGGTAGAGATTCTCTAGAGAAATTTCTAAGTCCCCGAGAAAGCGCTCGGTGTAATCGAAGTCTTACCCAAAGGCGTCCCTATGGGGGGGAAGAAAGGCTCAGCCCGTCGACTGATCCCGGAAATCAGCGGTGGAATTCTTCGCGATGGTGTCTTCCCTGACATCCCCTCTCTCTTGGGCTATTTTTATATTATTTTTTTATCTTCAAAGTGGAGTTTGAGTGACTTTAGTCATACATACTTTTATTATGATTAATGTATTCAAGGAGGAGTGTTCACACCTCGGGGGCGGATAGCCTCCGGGATGGAGGTGTGTTTTGGTACATTGTGGTGAGCAAAGTTCGCACAAAAGGACAGCATTTCATCAACATTTGACGAAAGGTTGGCTCGGGTAGCGTGTAGGCCGCTTATCAGTTCCGTAGTACCATCTCGTCCCCATATCTGCTATTCGTCACAAGGGAAGGCCACGGAACAAGCGTGTTCCGTTCCATCCCTCGTGTAGTTTCGCAAACAACCTCGCGCAGGGAATCACAGATGTTGCATTCTTCGTGTGCTAGCTGTGGCTGTATTCTACCTCAGAAGCCTCTTGATTTTATGACTTTCCTTAATGTGTGAACAATGCTGTATTTTTGTATTCTTGGCCAATTTAGTAATTATTCCACATAATCCACCCCGTGACTACAGTCACTCAAGCTCCACGATAATCAATACTGATGGGGAATATCACATGTCCTCTTATGGCGAGGGATATCAAGTGCAAATACTTCTTGCGGGGTGATTAAGCGAGTTAAGCGTTTCATCATAATCCAAAGTCTAACATGCAAAACAATTGTCAAAGCAAAGCACAATACAGTGAGTACTAGTAGAACAACAACAGGATGGAGCATCTTGTTAAAAAGTCCTGTAGCTGTCGGTGACCATCCAAAGAGGGTGTCCCACCATTCATGTCCACCGTCTCTCTTGACCCTTTCCAGTACATGGTGTATTTCTTCAACATCATGATGGACAGCAATCAGAGTTCTTTGTCCATTTTCTTGGGCCTCTTTCAACAATCGCTTCAATTCATCGTGTTGTAGCAACTTCCTCACTAGTGAGAGATTCATTCCGATAGGGGTAGGCAGCAAATCTCGAATCAATGTGTAATTAGATTGTAGCAATTGAAAAGACGTAACAGGAGCTGAATAACTGAAGTCACATCCAATGATGTTAGTAAAGTTACAAACACAAAGATTTGAGTTATTACTTATATCTACTGCTATGTCATCTACGAATACAAAAGTACAGGGAGACCTCATGCAAACACACCCTTTCCCAATATATACAAGCACAGTTTCTGGGGTTTCATCAGGTTGTATCTCAAAATGACAAACATTCTGGTTGGTGTCAAGACAAATGTCTTGTGCCTTGAGAGTATTACTCTCACAAATGAATCCTTGTTGATCTCGTGAAATGCATGCTTCAACATCAACAGTTTGCCATTTATTCTCGTTTTGTTGTGCCCACACTCTATGCTCTACCGGATGGAGTATAGCTCCATGGTGATTCAACCCCAGTGCGATGATTGGGTATATGGTGTATACTGAGGCATTGCGTATCGTTAAGACAAAAGCTGTGGCTTTGCTCTCAGTGGGATCATAGGTGAAATTAACCAGATACCACCAGGATTGAAATTTTCTCTCAAACTCAATTGCATTATCCCATATTACTTTTCGAATTTCAGTGGGCAAGGTGCCTTCTTCACCTTCCCTTATAATTGCGGCTGTCATAGATTGCATCCACAGTTGGGCTTGGATACAACTAAGGGCCAAGGAAACATTGTTTGGGGTTGTACCAAGTGCATTTGTGATCAGCTGATGGTCTTTTTCACCTGTTTCCTCCCACTGAGGCAATATATTCGATAAAAGCCATTGGTGATTTCCCAATGCTGATAGAGAGGACTGTAGAGGATGTTTTAATTTGTCTAGATCACTAGTAGTTGTGACTAGTTTGTTTGCAAGTATCTCAGCATCTATACTATTTAAGACTCCCAGTCCTGTTCCTAAGATACCAGTCACCTCTCTCTTCAGTCGTTGTGAGGTGTCAACAGTTCGCCGGCCTAACCATGCTGACCATCCTGCATAAGATGTACTCAGGAATGGTGAGCAGGTGGGTTTGATCGCAGAGATATTAATCTGCATTGACAATTCTACTCGTTTGAGGGAATATGTTGGGTTAAACGGTATTTGTTGTTGACCTGTGTGTTTAATGGCATAAGGGCCAATGTTAAAGGTGTAAGGAGTTAGACTAATGGAGGGCTGAGTAGCTACACCCTTGAAAGTTTGTGGGGGTGTAGGTTTTGGGTTCATTTCAACAGGTTCAGATGTATTTGAGTCAATCATAAATTCAAATAACAATTCCGTGCCCCTGTAGCCCCAAATACAATATACTATGATAGGTTTGATAAAGGTGAAGTTGTGCCAGCAATCTGAGTTTGGCTCTATAATTTTGTAACAATCAATCAGTGTTATGTTTGTCCGGTTTAGTAGAGTCTACATGGATGGTTTCAATTACAGTTGGTCTATGGTGAGCAGACCCATTGATTACTCGGCAGCTAATTTGTATTTTCTTTCCTGGGACGGCTTCAAGCTTAGCCATTTGGAGTGAGTCTTTCCAACTCCATTTATCTCTGGAATATACTTCACTTCCTTGTATAACCAGAGTGGAGAGATTTAAATCCCTCATGTTTTCTAGTGTCTCAGTGCTTGCAGTGTATCGTGACAGTGCATTATCCCAAAGCTCATCATCAAGGGGCAGATTCTTAAGTCCGCTCAATAAGGTGTCATTATCGGGGGTTTCAGATAGTGGCAGTGGAACCAGACTAGTCTGTGGAGTTGAGTCAGGTTCGACTTTATCTATGCTTTGATCTATCTCATGTTTTGAAAACACCTCATTTTCATGTAGGACTACAGTGGCCAGGCTCAATTTTCCTTTTCCTGTTCCTGCCATCGCATTGTGTTTTACATAAGCTTGAGACCACGGCCATTCTGGGTCTCTTTGACTACAAACAACAGGGAGTAAAGAGATAAAACTGAATAGCATCAATTCCATCTGCCAATTCGTCATTCTAAAATTTAGGCCTCCAGATGGCCATACATAACAAAAATAATATTATTGCCAGGATCAATGTCAGGATTCCCTGGAGACACTCGAGGTTAGCGTAGGCCAATGCGTCTGTCCACGTACAGTTCTTCCGAGGTTCCTGTAAGACACAAAGGAAAAGAAAATCTGCTCGGTCTCATTTGACCGACGGGGTTAAAAAGAGGGCGAGATCCACCGGGTGCTGATCCGGTGTATCTTCCCTGAACAGTCTTTGGCTTCCCGTGCATGGGGGTTTTTGGGAGTAGCTAACACCATTGGTACTGTGCCAATTTGAGGCATTTTCACTAACACAGGTTGCCCAGGGTGAAATTGTCCTAGGTATTTTCGTGGTTCATTGGGAACTTTTGGAGTGATGATATCAGCAGATACACAGAAAGCTTTCATTTTAGGACAGCCATCTCCACTCCATCTGTTATTTAATTGATAGATGGCATCATCCAATGGCAAATGCCAACCAGGTTCATGAGTTTTTGCAAAACGCTTAACCAATCCATTGGTGCGTTCAACAATGCCATTAGCCTGAGGATAATAGGGAGTATGAAATACCCATCGAATCCCTTCTTCTTTGGCCCAATCTTGTACCACTGTAGCGGTAAAGTGTGAACCGTTATCACTTTGGATTTCCTCAGGAAGGGGAAGTGTGCTGAACCACCCTTTTAGGCCTTTCACTGTGTTGTTCCCGGTAGCTGATTTGAAGCTGGTGGCCATAGTGAGGCCAGAGATAATCTCCACTCCGACTAGGACGTATCTTTTCTCACCTGATGATCTCAAGGGCCCAATATAATCAATTTGCCATGAATGCCACAATGTTTTCTTGTCCCGAATGTGTAAAGGAGGCGCCTTACTCGGATGATCTTTATTGAGTCGTAGGCGACATTGTGAACAGGCGGTTACTACTTGTTCACACAGCTTAACCGACACAGGCCACCCCCGGGCTAGACCTTCCTGATACAGATCAGCACGGCCTGTATGGCCACCCTTAATATGTAACCATTCGAGTAAGCGTTCCCATTCCCGACCATCATCTACAATGTCAATTTGCTGCAACCGCGTGAGGCTATCTACCTGTTGGTTGAATTGAGCAGTGATCGAGTTCGAACGATCATGGCCTTTTACCCAACCAATGTGCAATGTTCTCTGTCCTCCCATTTCCAACAGTTGCTTCCAACTCTCTGTCTCCCAGATTGGGACTCTATTCACCTGCCAATCATTGGCTGCCCAGTGTCCAATCCATTCAGTGGCTCCTTTAAAAACAGCATATGAGTCAGTGTAAATGTAAGTAGCCCCACGTTGTGCAGCTAGTAGGACGGCTCTGAGTTCCCCTACTTGTGCGCTACCTTCTCCTGTTTCAATTGCTCTTTCCCCCGTTGCTACTTCCAGTGCTACGGCCTTGTATTTCCACTTATTGTTCTCACGGTGAGATGACGCATCAGTAAACCACACTCCTGTAAGATCACTGCCTTCTTTCAGAGGAGGTGCTTCTTGGATTGGAGATGGTCTGTTTGGTGGGGATTGGAACAATAGGGCACCATCTATATCCTTCTGGAGCTTGGATACTTTGATACTACCTTCAGAGATTGGCATGATATCATTAATGCCTTCTAAATAAGCATACCACTTTCGAACTGTGGGTTTCTGGGCAATGCCGGCTGGTGGTGCTGTCCCTTTACGGACCACATCTAGGAGACGAAAAGGGCCCCGAACAATCACGCTCTGTTCTCTCCTTATCTGCTCTGCTCGTTGCAATGCTCGCACCAGGGACAGTAAACCCTTCTCTAGGTCTGAATATCTGCTCTCAGTATCATTAAAGGAGTGAGAGCTAAATTCTAATGGTCTCTCCGGTCCTGCTGGTCCCTTTTGCCATAAGTTACAATGAGAACCATGTTCGCTGGACCCCCATTCTACATGGACAGGGTCAGTTGGATGTATGGGGCCAAGTTGTTGGAATAACCTTAGCTCTTTTATTAGCAATTCCAGTGCATTAGTATGTTGTTCAGTCCACTCCCAGGATTTACCTTTTTTGAGCAAACAATAAAGGGGGCGAGCAATGATGGAAAAGCCAGGGATGTGTTTACGCCAATAACTTAAAGTTCCCAGAACTTGCTGTAACTCCTTCGTGCTGGAAGGATTCTGTCCATGTTCTATTTTTTTCAGGGTATCCTGAGGGACAGAAGCAGCTCCCTTAATCCACCAGACCCCCAGGAATTTAACTTCCTGTGCAGGTCCCTGACATTTTGAGTCTGGAATTTCCAATCCCAAATCTGATAATGTTTTTCGGATGTTTTGCATCATGTCTTGTACACTTTCTTGGCTCTCTCCCCCCCTATTAAGATGTCGTCAATATATTGGTATACTGTACATCCCTGTGAAACAGGAATCTCTGATAGCGCTTTAGCTAAAGCATTATGAGCAATGGTGGGGGAATGTTTGTATCCTTGTGGAAGTCGGTTAAAGGTATATTGGACTCCTTTCCACGTGAATGCAAACTGCGCTTTGTCTTGCTCAAGGAGGGGAATCATAAAAAACATGTCTTTTACATCTAAGGCAGCCATCCAAGGATGGGCAGCTCCTTTTATCATTGTCACAATTTCCGCGATACTCGGAACCGCAGCGGTCAGGGGTGCAGTGTTGGCGTTTAACTTTCGGTAATCTACTGTGAAACGCCATTGCCCGGTTGGTTTCTTTACTGGCCACACCGGTGAATTATAAGGCGAGTGAGTCCTCTGAATGATGTTTCTTTTTTCTAAATCTGATACCACCCCGTCTGCTCCTGCAAGTGCAGCTGCAGGCAGTGGGTACTGTCGGACGTTGGTAATTTTAGAGGGAGGCAAAGGTATAGATGTTTCTAATAGGCCCAGTTTAACTGTGTCTAATCCTTTTTTGCGTCCTGCAAAACTCCACGCAGTTCCATCCGGGAATTTCCACATTCGCCCACGCAGCACGTCAAATCCTAGGAGGTTAGAATGTGAGGCACCCACTAACACTTCTGCCCTAGTCATTCGCTGCTCTCCCGGCAACCAGAGGTTAATTTTTGCAGTGGGGCATGTTTTTACCACACCATCAATTCCTGTGAAGTTGACTCTGCGTCGGGTGGGATTTATACCTAGAAGTTGTGCTGTTTCGTTAGTGATTGCAGACATTTGGGCTCCAGTATCAATAATAAAATTTACCAATATCTTCCGGGGTCCAACAGGAATGATAATAACGGGTTCGGAGTCTTTATGAGAGAGCCATTGAATTGCTAGTACCTGCCGGACAGGGTGGCTCACTGCCCTCCCCGGGGATAGGAGTTTTTTGGCTGGGACTCTGTCAAATCAATCAAGTTACGTTCCGGTGCAGAAGGCACAATTTTCTCACGACTTGGGGATTCTCTGGTTAGACTTTTCTCCCCAGCCACATTATTCTTTCTAGTTAGAGATTGGACTAGTGTACGGAGGTCTCCCGTAGGGACACCGTGCAAGAATTGTCGGGGCACCCCTAATTGTAGGGCTTTACGCCACAACTCATTCCGGTCCTTATCAGGCTTAAACCTTTCCTCCGATTTAGGGTTTTTAGTGTGAGTTCGGACTTGGCGAACCTTTCGGGGGTGTTCGGAGGATTTCTCACTAGTTAGGCTGGCCCAGCCCATTCGGCGCCCATATTGATCTATTTCCTGTACATATTCATTCCAGGTGGGCATGTAGTGACGACGGCCCCGCCTATGAGCACCCCGAGCCTCTCGTATACGATCTTGAGTACGAACAAGGAACGGTTTCAGGCAATCGGGAAGACCACGGATGAGAGGGGCTAATCGATCGGGGTCGATAGGGGCTGACATTGGGGATTTCCGAAATTCCTCTCTGTCATACATGGCTTGCAGACAAGCTGCTTTCCGTACAGCCGCAAACAGATCAGAGTAGCCTGTAGCTCTAATCTCTAACGGCTCCCCCCTCTCTCGCGGATCCATACCCCCTGCCCAATAGGCTGCTCGAGCAGTTAGGGAATAATTATGATCCCCAGGCATAGTGGTTAAAAACACTCCTGGTCCCCAAGAGTCTCCTGCTTCTTCCTCACTCAGCATAATTCTGTCCCCCCCTTCAGAAGAAACTCGCCACACGTACTCAACAGCTGACTCTTCTGGTCGCCTCGAATATTTCTCCCTTATTTTTGTTAACTCGGTTGGTGTCCGTGGAACGGTACGCACAGTGGTGTGAATTTCATCATCGTCATCAACCGCAGCTTCAGTTTTAACCAGAGGACGTAAAGGAAAAACTTGGGATTTCAAAGTAAAAGTCCTTTCCTCCTCATCTTCTTCGTCATCCTCACTATTAGACAAAAAATCTCCGGTCTGGGTTCCGGAATTTGGATAACACATTAACTTACGAATCTGTTGGACCTGGGTCGAGGGCTGCATTTTATCTAAGAGCCCAGTCACCCTTTCTAATAATATTTTAAGTTGAGCATTCTGGTTTCCTAAACATTCATTCTCACTCACAAGCTTATCGACGTGAGTTCTTAATTTTTCTCCTGTCTCCTTTTGCAAGGCTAATGATGACTTCAGCACCTCATTCTCCGATTTCAGGGTTGCATATTCTACAGCTGAAATCAGATTAGGAGCAGGGGTTTCTCTAGCTTCTTGTTGTGCACAAGATAAACAGGCGCCTAACGCAGCACAAATCACACCCTTGCCTTTCCCCGCTCTGAGCTTCTGTGAAACCCGACACTCTTCAATACGTTCCACCACTTTCTCTTCATCCTTCCAAAATTTTTGGGCCCACTCCTTCCCAGCCTGGGAAGGGGCGCAATCATATTTTTGCAGCAGTTTATCCATGGCAATCCTGCCGACTACGCCAAATTCTGTTGCGTGAAACGGGGCCAAGCGGTTTTGGCAGAAGATAAACCCCCTTGCGTTCTAACACTCCTCACCGAGGTGGGAGGCTAGGTGCGGCTAGGTTTAAATTCTGAGTGATGCCCAATTCAGCACTATCAGTCCAATCGCGTTTAATATGTATTAAACTACTACGATTTGGATACACTAATAGTGGACTGCACCTTCAGTCTAGTCGTGCTCCTGAACTAGCACGGCCTCTCTGTAGTTTTGGTCGCGTTCAGTGAGAAAGCGGAACGACTAGCTACTTAAACAGTGCAGTTTATTTAAACAACAGATATACAGGTTCTTTAGGATTGCCGGTGATAAATACACTGTCTGCAAAGCACGTGCAAATAAAGATATTGCTAAGTATACAAACGCGCGACAAAATTATAAACGATACAGCCTGGCTATAAACGTAGGGTAGAGATTCTCTAGAGAAATTTCTAAGTCCCCGAGAAAGCGCTCGGTGTAATCGAAGTCTTACCCAAAGGCGTCCCTATGGGGGGGAAGAAAGGCTCAGCCCGTCGACTGATCCCGGAAATCAGCGGTGGAATTCTTCGCGATGGTGTCTTCCCTGACATCCCCTCTCTCTTGGGCTATTTTTATATTATTTTTTTATCTTCAAAGTGGAGTTTGAGTGACTTTAGTCATACATACTTTTATTATGATTAATGTATTCAAGGAGGAGTGTTCACACCTCGGGGGCGGATAGCCTCCGGGATGGAGGTGTGTTTTGGTACATTGTGGTGAGCAAAGTTCGCACAAAAGGACAGCATTTCATCAACATTTGACGAAAGGTTGGCTCGGGTAGCGTGTAGGCCGCTTATCAGTTCCGTAGTACCATCTCGTCCCCATATCTGCTATTCGTCACAAGGGAAGGCCACGGAACAAGCGTGTTCCGTTCCATCCCTCGTGTAGTTTCGCAAACAACCTCGCGCAGGGAATCACAGATGTTGCATTCTTCGTGTGCTAGCTGTGGCTGTATTCTACCTCAGAAGCCTCTTGATTTTATGACTTTCCTTAATGTGTGAACAATGCTGTATTTTTGTATTCTTGGCCAATTTAGTAATTATTCCACATAATCCACCCCGTGACTACGGTCACTCAAGCTCCACGATAATCAATACTGATGGGGAATATCACATGTCCTCTTATGGCGAGGGATATCAAGTGCAAATACTTCTTGCGGGGTGATTAAGCGAGTTAAGCGTTTCATCATAATCCAAAGTCTAACATGCAAAACAATTGTCAAAGCAAAGCACAATACAGTGAGTACTAGTAGAACAACAACAGGATGGAGCATCTTGTTAAAAAGTCCTGTAGCTGTCGGTGACCATCCAAAGAGGGTGTCCCACCATTCATGTCCACCGTCTCTCTTGACCCTTTCCAGTACATGGTGTATTTCTTCAACATCATGATGGACAGTAATCAGAGTTCTTTGTCCATTTTCTTGGGCCTCTTTCAACAATCGCTTCAATTCATCGTGTTGTAGCAACTTCCTCACTAGTGAGAGATTCATTCCGATAGGGGTAGGCAGCAAATCTCGAATCAATGTGTAATTAGATTGTAGCAATTGAAAAGACGTAACAGGAGCTGAATAACTGAAGTCACATCCAATGATGTTAGTAAAGTTACAAACACAAAGATTTGAGTTATTACTTATATCTACTGCTATGTCATCTACGAATACAAAAGTACAGGGAGACCTCATGCAAACACACCCTTTCCCAATATATACAAGCACAGTTTCTGGGGTTTCATCAGGTTGTATCTCAAAATGACAAACATTCTGGTTGGTGTCAAGACAAATGTCTTGTGCCTTGAGAGTATTACTCTCACAAATGAATCCTTGTTGATCTCGTGAAATGCATGCTTCAACATCAACAGTTTGCCATTTATTCTCGTTTTGTTGTGCCCACACTCTATGCTCTACCGGATGGAGTATAGCTCCATGGTGATTCAACCCCAGTGCGATGATTGGGTATATGGTGTATACTGAGGCATTGCGTATCGTTAAGACAAAAGCTGTGGCTTTGCTCTCAGTGGGATCATAGGTGAAATTAACCAGATACCACCAGGATTGAAATTTTCTCTCAAACTCAATTGCATTATCCCATATTACTTTTCGAATTTCAGTGGGCAAGGTGCCTTCTTCACCTTCCCTTATAATTGCGCCTGTCATAGATTGCATCCACAGTTGGGCTTGGATACAACTAAGGGCCAAGGAAACATTGTTTGGGGTTGTACCAAGTGCATTTGTGATCAGCTGATGGTCTTTTTCACCTGTTTCCTCCCACTGAGGCAATATATTCGATAAAAGCCATTGGTGATTTCCCAATGCTGATAGAGAGGACTGTAGAGGATGTTTTAATTTGTCTAGAGCACTAGTAGTTGTGACTAGTTTGTTTGCAAGTATCTCAGCATCTGTACTATTTAAGACTCCCAGTCCTGTTCCTAAGATACCAGTCACCTCTCTCTTCAGTCGTTGTGAGGTGTCAACAGTTCGCCGGCCTAACCATGCTGACCATCCTGCATAAGATGTACTCAGGAATGGTGAGCAGGTGGGTTTGATCGCAGAGATATTAATCTGCATTGACAATTCTACTCGTTTGAGGGAATATGTTGGGTTAAACGGTATTTGTTGTTGACCTGTGTGTTTAATGGCATAAGGGCCAATGTTAAAGGTGTAAGGAGTTAGACTAATGGAGGGCTGAGTAGCTACACCCTTGAAAGTTTGTGGGGGTGTAGGTTTTGGGTTCATTTCAACAGGTTCAGATGTATTTGAGTCAATCATAAATTCAAATAACAATTCCGTGCCCCTGTAGCCCCAAATACAATATACTATGATAGGTTTGATAAAGGTGAAGTTGTGCCAGCAATCTGAGTTTGGCTCTATAATTTTGTAACAATCAATCAGTGTTATGTTTGTCCGGTTTAGTAGAGTCTACATGGATGGTTTCAATTACAGTTGGTCTATGGTGAGCAGACCCATTGATTACTCGGCAGCTAATTTGTATTTTCTTTCCTGGGACGGCTTCAAGCTTAGCCATTTGGAGTGAGTCTTTCCAACTCCATTTATCTCTGGAATATACTTCACTTCCTTGTATAACCAGAGTGGAGAGATTTAAATCCCTCATGTTTTCTAGTGTCTCAGTGCTTGCAGTGTATCGTGACAGTGCATTATCCCAAAGCTCATCATCAAGGGGCAGATTCTTAAGTCCGCTCAATAAGGTGTCATTATCGGGGGTTTCAGATAGTGGCAGTGGAACCAGACTAGTCTGTGGAGTTGAGTCAGGTTCGACTTTATCTATGCTTTGATCTATCTCATGTTTTGAAAACACCTCATTTTCATGTAGGACTACAGTGGCCAGGCTCAATTTTCCTTTTCCTGTTCCTGCCATCGCATTGTGTTTTACATAAGCTTGAGACCACGGCCATTCTGGGTCTCTTTGACTACAAACAACAGGGAGTAAAAAGATAAAACTGAATAGCATCAATTCCATCTGCCAATTCGTCATTCTAAAATTTAGGCCTCCAGATGGCCATACATAACAAAAATAATATTATTGCCAGGATCAATGTCAGGATTCCCTGGAGACACTCGAGGTTAGCGTAGGCCAATGCGTCTGTCCACGTACAGTTCTTCCGAGGTTCCTGTAAGACACAAAGGAAAAGAAAATCTGCTCGGTCTCATTTGACCGACGGGGTTAAAAAGAGGGCGAGATCCACCGGGTGCTGATCCGGTGTATCTTCCCTGAACAGTCTTTGGCTTCCCGTGCATGGGGGTTTTTGGGAGTAGCTAACACCATTGGTACTGTGCCAATTTGAGGCATTTTCACTAACACAGGTTGCCCAGGGTGAAATTGTCCCAGGTATTTTCGTGGTTCATTGGGAACTTTTGGAGTGATGATATCAGCAGATACACAGAAAGCTTTCATTTTAGGACAGCCATCTCCACTCCATCTGTTATTTAATTGATAGATGGCATCATCCAATGGCAAATGCCAACCAGGTTCATGAGTTTTTGCAAAACGCTTAACCAATCCATTGGTGCGTTCAACAATGCCATTAGCCTGAGGATAATAGGGAGTATGAAATACCCATCGAATCCCTTCTTCTTTGGCCCAATCTTGTACCACTGTAGCGGTAAAGTGTGAACCGTTATCACTTTGGATTTCCTCAGGAAGGGGAAGTGTGCTGAACCACCCTTTTAGGCCTTTCACTGTGTTGTTCCCGGTAGCTGATTTGAAGCTGGTGGCCATAGCGAGGCCAGAGATAATCTCCACTCCGACTAGGACGTATCTTTTCTCACCTGATGATCTCAAGGGCCCAATATAATCAATTTGCCATGAATGCCACAATGTTTTCTTGTCCCGAATGTGTAAAGGAGGCGCCTTACTCGGATGATCTTTATTGAGTCGTAGGCGACATTGTGAACAGGCGGTTACTACTTGTTCACACAGCTTAACCGACACAGGCCACCCCCGGGCTAGACCTTCCTGATACAGATCAGCACGGCCTGTATGGCCACGCTTAATATGTAACCATTCGAGTAAGCGTTCCCATTCCCGACCATCATCTACAATGTCAATTTGCTGCAACCGCGTGAGGCTATCTACCTGTTGGTTGAATTGAGCAGTGATCGAGTTCGAACGATCATGGCCTTTTACCCAACCGATGTGCAATGTTCTCTGTCCTCCCATTTCCAACAGTTGCTTCCAACTCTCTGTCTCCCAGATTGGGACTCTATTCACCTGCCAATCATTGGCTGCCCAGTGTCCAATCCATTCAGTGGCTCCTTTAAAAACAGCATATGAGTCAGTGTAAATGTAAGTAGCCCCACGTTGTGCAGCTAGTAGGACGGCTCTGAGTTCCCCTACTTGTGCGCTACCTTCTCCTGTTTCAATTGCTCTTTCCCCCGTTGCTACTTCCAGTGCTACGGCCTTGTATTTCCACTTATTGTTCTCACGGTGAGATGACGCATCAGTAAACCACACTCCTGTAAGATCACTGCCTTCTTTCAGAGGAGGTGCTTCTTGGATTGGAGATGGTCTGTTTGGTGGGGATTGGAACAATAGGGCACCATCTATATCCTTCTGGAGCTTGGATACTTTGATACTACCTTCAGAGATTGGCATGATATCATTAATGCCTTCTAAATAAGCATACCACTTTCGAACTGTGGGTTTCCGGGCAATGCCGGCTGGTGGTGCTGTCCCTTTACGGACCACATCTAGGAGACGAAAAGGGCCCCGAACAATCACGCTCTGTTCTCTCCTTATCTGCTCTGCTCGTTGCAATGCTCGCACCAGGGACAGTAAACCCTTCTCTAGGTCTGAATATCTGCTCTCAGTATCATTAAAGGAGTGAGAGCTAAATTCTAATGGTCTCTCCGGTCCTGCTGGTCCCTTTTGCCATAAGTTACAATGAGAACCATGTTCGCTGGACCCCCATTCTACATGGACAGGGTCAGTTGGATGTATGGGGCCAAGTTGTTGGAATAACCTTAGCTCTTTTATTAGCAATTCCAGTGCATTAGTATGTTGTTCAGTCCACTCCCAGGATTTACCTTTTTTGAGCAAACAATAAAGGGGGCGAGCAATGATGGAAAAGCCAGGGATGTGTTTACGCCAATAACTTAAAGTTCCCAGAACTTGCTGTAACTCCTTCGTGCTGGAAGGATTCTGTCCATGTTCTATTTTTTTCAGGGTATCCTGAGGGACAGAAGCAGCTCCCTTAATCCACCAGACCCCCAGGAATTTAACTTCCTGTGCAGGTCCCTGACATTTTGAGTCTGGAATTTCCAATCCCAAATCTGATAATGTTTTTCGGATGTTTTGCATCATGTCTTGTACACTTTCTTGGCTCTCTCCCCCCCTATTAAGATGTCGTCAATATATTGGTATACTGTACATCCCTGTGAAACAGGAATCTCTGATAGCGCTTTAGCTAAAGCATTATGAGCAATGGTGGGGGAATGTTTGTATCCTTGTGGAAGTCGGTTAAAGGTATATTGGACTCCTTTCCACGTGAATGCAAACTGCGCTTTGTCTTGCTCAAGGAGGGGAATCATAAAAAACATGTCTTTTACATCTAAGGCAGCCATCCAAGGATGGGCAGCTCCTTTTATCATTGTCACAATTTCCGCGATACTCGGAACCGCAGCGGTCAGGGGTGCAGTGTTGGCGTTTAACTTTCGGTAATCTACTGTGAAACGCCATTGCCCGGTTGGTTTCTTTACTGGCCACACCGGTGAATTATAAGGCGAGTGAGTCCTCTGAATGATGTTTCTTTTTTCTAAATCTGATACCACCCCGTCTGCTCCTGCAAGTGCAGCTGCAGGCAGTGGGTACTGTCGGACGTTGGTAATTTTAGAGGGAGGCAAAGGTATAGATGTTTCTAATAGGCCCAGTTTAACTGTGTCTAATCCTTTTTTGCGTCCTGCAAAACTCCACGCAGTTCCATCCGGGAATTTCCACATTCGCCCACGCAGCACGTCAAATCCTAGGAGGTTAGAATGTGAGGCACCCACTAACACTTCTGCCCTAGTCATTCGCTTCTCTCCCGGCAACCAGAGGTTAATTTTTGCAGTGGGGCATGTTTTTACCACACCATCAATTCCTGTGAAGTTGACTCTGCGTCGGGTGGGATTTATACCTAGAAGTTGTGCTGTTTCGTTAGTGATTGCAGACATTTGGGCTCCAGTATCAATAATAAAATTTACCAATATCTTCCGGGGTCCAACAGGAATGATAATAACGGGTTCGGAGTCTTTATGAGAGAGCCATTGAATTGCTAGTACCTGCCGGACAGGGTGGCTCACTGCCCTCCCCGGGGATAGGAGTTTTTTGGCTGGGACTCTGTCAAATCAATCAAGTTACGTTCCGGTGCAGAAGGCACAATTTTCTCACGACTTGGGGATTCTCTGGTTAGACTTTTCTCCCCAGCCACATTATTCTTTCTAGTTAGAGATTGGACTAGTGTACGGAGGTCTCCCGTAGGGACACCGTGCAAGAATTGTCGGGGCACCCCTAATTGTAGGGCTTTACGCCACAACTCATTCCGGTCCTTATCAGGCTTAAACCGTTCCTCCGATTTAGGGTTTTTAGTGTGAGTTCGGACTTGGCGAACCTTTCGGGGGTGTTCGGAGGATTTCTCACTAGTTAGGCTGGCCCAGCCCATTCGGCGCCCATATTGATCTATTTCCTGTACATATTCATTCCAGGTGGGCATGTAGTGACGACGGCCCCGCCTATGAGCACCCCGAGCCTCTCGTATACGATCTTGAGTACGAACAAGGAACGGTTTCAGGCAATCGGGAAGACCACGGATGAGAGGGGCTAATCGATCGGGGTCGATAGGGGCTGACATTGGGGATTTCCGAAATTCCTCTCTGTCATACATGGCTTGCAGACAAGCTGCTTTCCGTACAGCCGCAAACAGATCAGAGTAGCCTGTAGCTCTAATCTCTAACGGCTCCCCCCTCTCTCGCGGATCCATACCCCCTGCCCAATAGGCTGCTCGAGCAGTTAGGGAATAATTATGATCCCCAGGCATAGTGGTTAAAAACACTCCTGGTCCCCAAGAGTCTCCTGCTTCTTCCTCACTCAGCATAATTCTGTCCCCCCCTTCAGAAGAAACTCGCCACACGTACTCAACAGCTGACTCTTCTGGTCGCCTCGAATATTTCTCCCTTATTTTTGTTAACTCGGTTGGTGTCCGTGGAACGGTACGCACAGTGGTGTGAATTTCATCATCGTCATCAACCGCAGCTTCAGTTTTAACCAGAGGACGTAAAGGAAAAACTTGGGATTTCAAAGTAAAAGTCCTTTCCTCCTCATCTTCTTCGTCATCCTCACTATTAGACAAAAAATCTCCGGTCTGGGTTCCGGAATTTGGATAACACATTAACTTACGAATCTGTTGGACCTGGGTCGAGGGCTGCATTTTATCTAAGAGCCCAGTCACCCTTTCTAATAATATTTTAAGTTGAGCATTCTGGTTTCCTAAACATTCATTCTCACTCACAAGCTTATCGACGTGAGTTCTTAATTTTTCTCCTGCCTCCTTTTGCAAGGCTAATGATGACTTCAGCACCTCATTCTCCGATTTCAGGGTTGCATATTCTACAGCTGAAATCAGATTAGGAGCAGGGGTTTCTCTAGCTTCTTGTTGTGCACAAGATAAACAGGCGCCTAACACAGCACAAATCACACCCTTGCCTTTCCCCGCTCTGAGCTTCTGTGAAACCCGACACTCTTCAATACGTTCCACCACTTTCTCTTCATCCTTCCAAAATTTTTGGGCCCACTCCTTCCCAGCCTGGGAAGGGGCACAATCATATTTTTGCAGCAGTTTATCCATGGCAATCCTGCCGACTACGCCAAATTCTGTTGCGTGAAACGGGGCCAAGCGGTTTTGGCAGAAGATGAACCCCCTTGCGTTCTAACACTCCTCACCGAGGTGGGAGGCTAGGTGCGGCTAGGTTTAAATTCTGAGTGATGCCAAATTCAGCACTATCAGTCCAATCGCGTTTAATATGTATTAAACTACTACGATTTGGATACACTAATAGTGGACTGCACCTTCAGTCTAGTCGTGCTCCTGAACTAGCACGGCCTCTCTGTAGTTTTGGTCGCGTTCAGTGAGAAAGCGGAACGACTAGCTACTTAAACAGTGCAGTTTATTTAAACAACAGATATACAGGTTCTTTAGGATTGCCGGTGATAAATACACTGTCTGCAAAGCACGTGCAAATAAAGATATTGCTAAGTATACAAACGCGCGACAAAATTATAAACGATACAGCCTGGCTATAAACGTAGGGTAGAGATTCTCTAGAGAAATTTCTAAGTCCCCGAGAAAGCGCTCGGTGTAATCGAAGTCTTACCCAAAGGCGTCCCTATGGGGGGGAAGAAAGGCTCAGCCCGTCGACTGATCCCGGAAATCAGCGGTGGAATTCTTCGCGATGGTGTCTTCCCTGACATCCCCTCTCTCTTGGGCTATTTTTATATTATTTTTTTATCTTCAAAGTGGAGTTTGAGTGACTTTAGTCATACATACTTTTATTATGATTAATGTATTCAAGGAGGAGTGTTCACACCTCGGGGGCGGATAGCCTCCGGGATGGAGGTGTGTTTTGGTACATTGTGGTGAGCAAAGTTCGCACAAAAGGACAGCATTTCATCAACATTTGACGAAAGGTTGGCTCGGGTAGCGTGTAGGCCGCTTATCAGTTCCGTAGTACCATCTCGTCCCCATATCTGCTATTCGTCACAAGGGAAGGCCACGGAACAAGCGTGTTCCATTCCATCCCTCGTGTAGTTTCGCAAACAACCTCGCGCAGGGAATCACAGATGTTGCATTCTTCGTGTGCTAGCTGTGGCTGTATTCTACCTCAGAAGCCTCTTGATTTTATGACTTTCCTTAATGTGTGAACAATGCTGTATTTTTGTATTCTTGGCCAATTTAGTAATTATTCCACATAATCCACCCCGTGACTACAGTCACTCAAGCTCCACGATAATCAATACTGATGGGGAATATCACATGTCCTCTTATGGCGAGGGATATCAAGTGCAAATACTTCTTGCGGGGTGATTAAGCGAGTTAAGCGTTTCATCATAATCCAAAGTCTAACATGCAAAACAATTGTCAAAGCAAAGCACAATACAGTGAGTACTAGTAGAACAACAACAGGATGGAGCATCTTGTTAAAAAGTCCTGTAGCTGTCGGTGACCATCCAAAGAGGGTGTCCCACCATTCATGTCCACCGTCTCTCTTGACCCTTTCCAGTACATGGTGTATTTCTTCAACATCATGATGGACAGTAATCAGAGTTCTTTGTCCATTTTCTTGGGCCTCTTTCAACAATCGCTTCAATTCATCGTGTTGTAGCAACTTCCTCACTAGTGAGAGATTCATTCCGATAGGGGTAGGCAGCAAATCTCGAATCAATGTGTAATTAGATTGTAGCAATTGAAAAGACGTAACAGGAGCTGAATAACTGAAGTCACATCCAATGATGTTAGTAAAGTTACAAACACAAAGATTTGAGTTATTACTTATATCTACTGCTATGTCATCTACGAATACAAAAGTACAGGGAGACCTCATGCAAACACACCCTTTCCCAATATATACAAGCACAGTTTCTGGGGTTTCATCAGGTTGTATCTCAAAATGACAAACATTCTGGTTGGTGTCAAGACAAATGTCTTGTGCCTTGAGAGTATTACTCTCACAAATGAATCCTTGTTGATCTCGTGAAATGCATGCTTCAACATCAACAGTTTGCCATTTATTCTCGTTTTGTTGTGCCCACACTCTATGCTCTACCGGATGGAGTATAGCTCCATGGTGATTCAACCCCAGTGCGATGATTGGGTATATGGTGTATACTGAGGCATTGCGTATCGTTAAGACAAAAGCTGTGGCTTTGCTCTCAGTGGGATCATAGGTGAAATTAACCAGATACCACCAGGATTGAAATTTTCTCTCAAACTCAATTGCATTATCCCATATTACTTTTCGAATTTCAGTGGGCAAGGTGCCTTCTTCACCTTCCCTTATAATTGCGCCTGTCATAGATTGCATCCACAGTTGGGCTTGGATACAACTAAGGGCCAAGGAAACATTGTTTTGGGTTGTACCAAGTGCATTTGTGATCAGCTGATGGTCTTTTTCACCTGTTTCCTCCCACTGAGGCAGTATATTCGATAAAAGCCATTGGTGATTTCCCAATGCTGATAGAGAGGACTGTAGAGGATGTTTTAATTTGTCTAGATCACTAGTAGTTGTGACTAGTTTGTTTGCAAGTATCTCAGCATCTGTACTATTTAAGACTCCCAGTCCTGTTCCTAAGATACCAGTCACCTCTCTCTTCAGTCGTTGTGAGGTGTCAACAGTTCGCCGGCCTAACCATGCTGACCATCCTGCATAAGATGTACTCAGGAATGGTGAGCAGGTGGGTTTGATCGCAGAGATATTAATCTGCATTGACAATTCTACTCGTTTGAGGGAATATGTTGGGTTAAACGGTATTTGTTGTTGACCTGTGTGTTTAATGGCATAAGGGCCAATGTTAAAGGTGTAAGGAGTTAGACTAATGGAGGGCTGAGTAGCTACACCCTTGAAAGTTTGTGGGGGTGTAGGTTTTGGGTTCATTTCAACAGGTTCAGATGTATTTGAGTCAATCATAAATTCAAATAACAATTCCGTGCCCCTGTAGCCCCAAATACAATATACTATGATAGGTTTGATAAAGGTGAAGTTGTGCCAGCAATCTGAGTTTGGCTCTATAATTTTGTAACAATCAATCAGTGTTATATTTGTCCGGTTTAGTAGAGTCTACATGGATGGTTTCAATTACAGTTGGTCTATGGTGAGCAGACCCATTGATTACTCGGCAGCTAATTTGTATTTTCTTTCCTGGGACGGCTTCAAGCTTAGCCATTTGGAGTGAGTCTTTCCAACTCCATTTATCTCTGGAATATACTTCACTTCCTTGTATAACCAGAGTGGAGAGATTTAAATCCCTCATGTTTTCTAGTGTCTCAGTGCTTGCAGTGTATCGTGACAGTGCATTATCCCAAAGCTCATCATCAAGGGGCAGATTCTTAAGTCCGCTCAATAAGGTGTCATTATCGGGGGTTTCAGATAGTGGCAGTGGAACCAGACTAGTCTGTGGAGTTGAGTCAGGTTCGACTTTATCTATGCTTTGATCTATCTCATGTTTTGAAAACACCTCATTTTCATGTAGGACTACAGTGGCCAGGCTCAATTTTCCTTTTCCTGTTCCTGCCATCGCATTGTGTTTTACATAAGCTTGAGACCACGGCCATTCTGGGTCTCTTTGACTACAAACAACAGGGAGTAAAAAGATAAAACTGAATAGCATCAATTCCATCTGCCAATTCGTCATTCTAAAATTTAGGCCTCCAGATGGCCATACATAACAAAAATAATATTATTGCCAGGATCAATGTCAGGATTCCCTGGAGACACTCGAGGTTAGCGTAGGCCAATGCGTCTGTCCACGTACAGTTCTTCCGAGGTTCCTGTAAGACACAAAGGAAAAGAAAATCTGCTCGGTCTCATTTGACCGACGGGGTTAAAAAGAGGGCGAGATCCACCGGGTGCTGATCCGGTGTATCTTCCCTGAACAGTCTTTGGCTTCCCGTGCATGGGGGTTTTTGGGAGTAGCTAACACCATTGGTACTGTGCCAATTTGAGGCATTTTCACTAACACAGGTTGCCCAGGGTGAAATTGTCCCAGGTATTTTCGTGGTTCATTGGGAACTTTTGGAGTGATGATATCAGCAGATACACAGAAAGCTTTCATTTTAGGACAGCCATCTCCACTCCATCTGTTATTTAATTGATAGATGGCATCATCCAATGGCAAATGCCAACCAGGTTCATGAGTTTTTGCAAAACGCTTAACCAATCCATTGGTGCGTTCAACAATGCCATTAGCCTGAGGATAATAGGGAGTATGAAATACCCATCGAATCCCTTCTTCTTTGGCCCAATCTTGTACCACTGTAGCGGTAAAGTGTGAACCGTTATCACTTTGGATTTCCTCAGGAAGGGGAAGTGTGCTGAACCACCCTTTTAGGCCTTTCACTGTGTTGTTCCCGGTAGCTGATTTGAAGCTGGTGGCCATAGCGAGGCCAGAGATAATCTCCACTCCGACTAGGACGTATCTTTTCTCACCTGATGATCTCAAGGGCCCAATATAATCAATTTGCCATGAATGCCACAATGTTTTCTTGTCCCGAATGTGTAAAGGAGGCGCCTTACTCGGATGATCTTTATTGAGTCGTAGGCGACATTGTGAACAGGCGGTTACTACTTGTTCACACAGCTTAACCGACACAGGCCACCCCCGGGCTAGACCTTCCTGATACAGATCAGCACGGCCTGTATGGCCACGCTTAATATGTAACCATTCGAGTAAGCGTTCCCATTCCCGACCATCATCTACAATGTCAATTTGCTGCAACCGCGTGAGGCTATCTACCTGTTGGTTGAATTGAGCAGTGATCGAGTTCGAACGATCATGGCCTTTTACCCAACCGACGTGCAATGTTCTCTGTCCTCCCATTTCCAACAGTTGCTTCCAACTCTCTGTCTCCCAGATTGGGACTCTATTCACCTGCCAATCATTGGCTGCCCAGTGTCCAATCCATTCAGTGGCTCCTTTAAAAACAGCATATGAGTCAGTGTAAATGTAAGTAGCCCCACGTTGTGCAGCTAGTAGGACGGCTCTGAGTTCCCCTACTTGTGCGCTACCTTCTCCTGTTTCAATTGCTCTTTCCCCCGTTGCTACTTCCAGTGCTACGGCCTTGTATTTCCACTTATTGTTCTCACGGTGAGATGACGCATCAGTAAACCACACTCCTGTAAGATCACTGCCTTCTTTCAGAGGAGGTGCTTCTTGGATTGGAGATGGTCTGTTTGGTGGGGATTGGAACAATAGGGCACCATCTATATCCTTCTGGAGCTTGGATACTTTGATACTACCTTCAGAGATTGGCATGATATCATTAATGCCTTCTAAATAAGCATACCACTTTCGAACTGTGGGTTTCTGGGCAATGCCGGCTGGCGGTGCTGTCCCTTTACGGACCACATCTAGGAGACGAAAAGGGCCCCGAACAATCACGCTCTGTTCTCTCCTTATCTGCTCTGCTCGTTGCAATGCTCGCACCAGGGACAGTAAACCCTTCTCTAGGTCTGAATATCTGCTCTCAGTATCATTAAAGGAGTGAGAGCTAAATTCTAATGGTCTCTCCGGTCCTGCTGGTCCCTTTTGCCATAAGTTACAATGAGAACCATGTTCGCTGGACCCCCATTCTACATGGACAGGGTCAGTTGGATGTATGGGGCCAAGTTGTTGGAATAACCTTAGCTCTTTTATTAGCAATTCCAGTGCATTAGTATGTTGTTCAGTCCACTCCCAGGATTTACCTTTTTTGAGCAAACAATAAAGGGGGCGAGCAATGATGGAAAAGCCAGGGATGTGTTTACGCCAATAACTTAAAGTTCCCAGAACTTGCTGTAACTCCTTCGTGCTGGAAGGATTCTGTCCATGTTCTATTTTTTTCAGGGTATCCTGAGGGACAGAAGCAGCTCCCTTAATCCACCAGACCCCCAGGAATTTAACTTCCTGTGCAGGTCCCTGACATTTTGAGTCTGGAATTTCCAATCCCAAATCTGATAATGTTTTTCGGATGTTTTGCATCATGTCTTGTACACTTTCTTGGCTCTCTCCCCCCCTATTAAGATGTCGTCAATATATTGGTATACTGTACATCCCTGTGAAACAGGAATCTCTGATAGCGCTTTAGCTAAAGCATTATGAGCAATGGTGGGGGAATGTTTGTATCCTTGTGGAAGTCGGTTAAAGGTATATTGGACTCCTTTCCACGTGAATGCAAACTGCGCTTTGTCTTGCTCAAGGAGGGGAATCATAAAAAACATGTCTTTTACATCTAAGGCAGCCATCCAAGGATGGGCAGCTCCTTTTATCATTGTCACAATTTCCGCGATACTCGGAACCGCAGCGGTCAGGGGTGCAGCGTTGGCGTTTAACTTTCGGTAATCTACTGTGAAACGCCATTGCCCGGTTGGTTTCTTTACTGGCCACACCGGTGAATTATAAGGCGAGTGAGTCCTCTGAATGATGTTTCTTTTTTCTAAATCTGATACCACCCCGTCTGCTCCTGCAAGTGCAGCTGCAGGCAGTGGGTACTGTCGGACGTTGGTAATTTTAGAGGGAGGCAAAGGTATAGATGTTTCTAATAGGCCCAGTTTAACTGCGTCTAATCCTTTTTTGCGTCCTGCAAAACTCCACGCAGTTCCATCCGGGAATTTCCACATTCGCCCACGCAGCACGTCAAATCCTAGGAGGTTAGAATGTGAGGCACCCACTAACACTTCTGCCCTAGTCATTCGCTGCTCTCCCGGCAACCAGAGGTTAATTTTTGCAGTGGGGCATGTTTTTACCACACCATCAATTCCTGTGAAGTTGACTCTGCGTCGGGTGGGATTTATACCTAGAAGTTGTGCTGTTTCGTTAGTGATTGCAGACATTTGGGCTCCAGTATCAATAATAAAATTTACCAATATCTTCCGGGGTCCAACAGGAATGATAATAACGGGTTCGGAGTCTTTATGAGAGAGCCATTGAATTGCTAGTACCTGCCGGACAGGGTGGCTCACTGCCCTCCCCGGGGATAGGAGTTTTTTGGCTGGGACTCTGTCAAATCAATCAAGTTACGTTCCGGTGCAGAAGGCACAATTTTCTCACGACTTGGGGATTCTCTGGTTAGACTTTTCTCCCCAGCCACATTATTCTTTCTAGTTAGAGATTGGACTAGTGTACGGAGGTCTCCCGTAGGGACACCGTGCAAGAATTGTCGGGGCACCCCTAATTGTAGGGCTTTACGCCACAACTCATTCCGGTCCTTATCAGGCTTAAACCTTTCCTCCGATTTAGGGTTTTTAGTGTGAGTTCGGACTTGGCGAACCTTTCGGGGGTGTTCGGAGGATTTCTCACTAGTTAGGCTGGCCCAGCCCATTCGGCGCCCATATTGATCTATTTCCTGTACATATTCATTCCAGGTGGGCATGTAGTGACGACGGCCCCGCCTATGAGCACCCCGAGCCTCTCGTATACGATCTTGAGTACGAACAAGGAACGGTTTCAGGCAATCGGGAAGACCACGGATGAGAGGGGCTAATCGATCGGGGTCGATAGGGGCTGACATTGGGGATTTCCGAAATTCCTCTCTGTCATACATGGCTTGCAGACAAGCTGCTTTCCGTACAGCCGCAAACAGATCAGAGTAGCCTGTAGCTCTAATCTCTAACGGCTCCCCCCTCTCTCGCGGATCCATACCCCCTGCCCAATAGGCTGCTCGAGCAGTTAGGGAATAATTATGATCCCCAGGCATAGTGGTTAAAAACACTCCTGGTCCCCAAGAGTCTCCTGCTTCTTCCTCACTCAGCATAATTCTGTCCCCCCCTTCAGAAGAAACTCGCCACACGTACTCAACAGCTGACTCTTCTGGTCGCCTCGAATATTTCTCCCTTATTTTTGTTAACTCGGTTGGTGTCCGTGGAACGGTACGCACAGTGGTGTGAATTTCATCATCGTCATCAACCGCAGCTTCAGTTTTAACCAGAGGACGTAAAGGAAAAACTTGGGATTTCAAAGTAAAAGTCCTTTCCTCCTCATCTTCTTCGTCATCCTCGCTATTAGACAAAAAATCTCCGGTCTGGGTTCCGGAATTTGGATAACACATTAACTTACGAATCTGTTGGACCTGGGTCGAGGGCTGCATTTTATCTAAGAGCCCAGTCACCCTTTCTAATAATATTTTAAGTTGAGCATTCTGGTTTCCTAAACATTCATTCTCACTCACAAGCTTATCGACGTGAGTTCTTAATTTTTCTCCTGCCTCCTTTTGCAAGGCTAATGATGACTTCAGCACCTCATTCTCCGATTTCAGGGTTGCATATTCTACAGCTGAAATCAGATTAGGAGCAGGGGTTTCTCTAGCTTCTTGTTGTGCACAAGATAAACAGGCGCCTAACACAGCACAAATCACACCCTTGCCTTTCCCCGCTCTGAGCTTCTGTGAAACCCGACACTCTTCAATACGTTCCACCACTTTCTCTTCATCCTTCCAAAATTTTTGGGCCCACTCCTTCCCAGCCTGGGAAGGGGCACAATCATATTTTTGCAGCAGTTTATCCATGGCAATCCTGCCGACTACGCCAAATTCTGTTGCGTGAAACGGGGCCAAGCGGTTTTGGCAGAAGATAAACCCCCTTGCGTTCTAACACTCCTCACCGAGGTGGGAGGCTAGGTGCGGCTAGGTTTAAATTCTGAGTGATGCCCAATTCAGCACTATCAGTCCAATCGCGTTTAATATGTATTAAACTACTACGATTTGGATACACTAATAGTGGACTGCACCTTCAGTCTAGTCGTGCTCCTGAACTAGCACGGCCTCTCTGTAGTTTTGGTCGCGTTCAGTGAGAAAGCGGAACGACTAGCTACTTAAACAGTGCAGTTTATTTAAACAACAGATATACAGGTTCTTTAGGATTGCCGGTGATAAATACACTGTCTGCAAAGCACGTGCAAATAAAGATATTGCTAAGTATACAAACGCGCGACAAAATTATAAACGATACAGCCTGGCTATAAACGTAGGGTAGAGATTCTCTAGAGAAATTTCTAAGTCCCCGAGAAAGCGCTCGGTGTAATCGAAGTCTTACCCAAAGGCGTCCCTATGGGGGGGAAGAAAGGCTCAGCCCGTCGACTGATCCCGGAAATCAGCGGTGGAATTCTTCGCGATGGTGTCTTCCCTGACATCCCCTCTCTCTTGGGCTATTTTTATATTATTTTTTTATCTTCAAAGTGGAGTTTGAGTGACTTTAGTCATACATACTTTTATTATGATTAATGTATTCAAGGAGGAGTGTTCACACCTCGGGGGCGGATAGCCTCCGGGATGGAGGTGTGTTTTGGTACATTGTGGTGAGCAAAGTTCGCACAAAAGGACAGCATTTCATCAACATTTGACGAAAGGTTGGCTCGGGTAGCGTGTAGGCCGCTTATCAGTTCCGTAGTACCATCTCGTCCCCATATCTGCTATTCGTCACAAGGGAAGGCCACGGAACAAGCGTGTTCCGTTCCATCCCTCGTGTAGTTTCGCAAACAACCTCGCGCAGGGAATCACAGATGTTGCATTCTTCGTGTGCTAGCTGTGGCTGTATTCTACCTCAGAAGCCTCTTGATTTTATGACTTTCCTTAATGTGTGAACAATGCTGTATTTTTGTATTCTTGGCCAATTTAGTAATTATTCCACATAATCCACCCCGTGACTACAGTCACTCAAGCTCCACGATAATCAATACTGATGGGGAATATCACATGTCCTCTTATGGCGAGGGATATCAAGTGCAAATACTTCTTGCGGGGTGATTAAGCGAGTTAAGCGTTTCATCATAATCCAAAGTCTAACATGCAAAACAATTGTCAAAGCAAAGCACAATACAGTGAGTACTAGTAGAACAACAACAGGATGGAGCATCTTGTTAAAAAGTCCTGTAGCTGTCGGTGACCATCCAAAGAGGGTGTCCCACCATTCATGTCCACCGTCTCTCTTGACCCTTTCCAGTACATGGTGTATTTCTTCAACATCATGATGGACAGTAATCAGAGTTCTTTGTCCATTTTCTTGGGCCTCTTTCAACAATCGCTTCAATTCATCGTGTTGTAGCAACTTCCTCACTAGTGAGAGATTCATTCCGATAGGGGTAGGCAGCAAATCTCGAATCAATGTGTAATTAGATTGTAGCAATTGAAAAGACGTAACAGGAGCTGAATAACTGAAGTCACATCCAATGATGTTAGTAAAGTTACAAACACAAAGATTTGAGTTATTACTTATATCTACTGCTATGTCATCTACGAATACAAAAGTACAGGGAGACCTCATGCAAACACACCCTTTCCCAATATATACAAGCACAGTTTCTGGGGTTTCATCAGGTTGTATCTCAAAATGACAAACATTCTGGTTGGTGTCAAGACAAATGTCTTGTGCCTTGAGAGTATTACTCTCACAAATGAATCCTTGTTGATCTCGTGAAATGCATGCTTCAACATCAACAGTTTGCCATTTATTCTCGTTTTGTTGTGCCCACACTCTATGCTCTACCGGATGGAGTATAGCTCCATGGTGATTCAACCCCAGTGCGATGATTGGGTATATGGTGTATACTGAGGCATTGCGTATCGTTAAGACAAAAGCTGTGGCTTTGCTCTCAGTGGGATCATAGGTGAAATTAACCAGATACCACCAGGATTGAAATTTTCTCTCAAACTCAATTGCATTATCCCATATTACTTTTCGAATTTCAGTGGGCAAGGTGCCTTCTTCACCTTCCCTTATAATTGCGGCTGTCATAGATTGCATCCACAGTTGGGCTTGGATACAACTAAGGGCCAAGGAAACATTGTTTTGGGTTGTACCAAGTGCATTTGTGATCAGCTGATGGTCTTTTTCACCTGTTTCCTCCCACTGAGGCAATATATTCGATAAAAGCCATTGGTGATTTCCCAATGCTGATAGAGAGGACTGTAGAGGATGTTTTAATTTGTCTAGATCACTAGTAGTTGTGACTAGTTTGTTTGCAAGTATCTCAGCATCTGTACTATTTAAGACTCCCAGTCCTGTTCCTAAGATACCAGTCACCTCTCTCTTCAGTCGTTGTGAGGTGTCAACAGTTCGCCGGCCTAACCATGCTGACCATCCTGCATAAGATGTACTCAGGAATGGTGAGCAGGTGGGTTTGATCGCAGAGATATTAATCTGCATTGACAATTCTACTCGTTTGAGGGAATATGTTGGGTTAAACGGTATTTGTTGTTGACCTGTGTGTTTAATGGCATAAGGGCCAATGTTAAAGGTGTAAGGAGTTAGACTAATGGAGGGCTGAGTAGCTACACCCTTGAAAGTTTGTGGGGGTGTAGGTTTTGGGTTCATTTCAACAGGTTCAGATGTATTTGAGTCAATCATAAATTCAAATAACAATTCCGTGCCCCTGTAGCCCCAAATACAATATACTATGATAGGTTTGATAAAGGTGAAGTTGTGCCAGCAATCTGAGTTTGGCTCTATAATTTTGTAACAATCAATCAGTGTTATGTTTGTCCGGTTTAGTAGAGTCTACATGGATGGTTTCAATTACAGTTGGTCTATGGTGAGCAGACCCATTGATTACTCGGCAGCTAATTTGTATTTTCTTTCCTGGGACGGCTTCAAGCTTAGCCATTTGGAGTGAGTCTTTCCAACTCCATTTATCTCTGGAATATACTTCACTTCCTTGTATGACCAGAGTGGAGAGATTTAAATCCCTCATGTTTTCTAGTGTCTCAGTGCTTGCAGTGTATCGTGACAGTGCATTATCCCAAAGCTCATCATCAAGGGGCAGATTCTTAAGCCCGCTCAATAAGGTGTCATTATCGGGGGTTTCAGATAGTGGCAGTGGAACCAGACTAGTCTGTGGAGTTGAGTCAGGTTCGACTTTATCTATGCTTTGATCTATCTCATGTTTTGAAAACACCTCATTTTCATGTAGGACTACAGTGGCCAGGCTCAATTTTCCTTTTCCTGTTCCTGCCATCGCATTGTGTTTTACATAAGCTTGAGACCACGGCCATTCTGGGTCTCTTTGACTACAAACAACAGGGAGTAAAAAGATAAAACTGAATAGCATCAATTCCATCTGCCAATTCGTCATTCTAAAATTTAGGCCTCCAGATGGCCATACATAACAAAAATAATATTATTGCCAGGATCAATGTCAGGATTCCCTGGAGACACTCGAGGTTAGCGTAGGCCAATGCGTCTGTCCACGTACAGTTCTTCCGAGGTTCCTGTAAGACACAAAGGAAAAGAAAATCTGCTCGGTCTCATTTGACCGACGGGGTTAAAAAGAGGGCGAGATCCACCGGGTGCTGATCCGGTGTATCTTCCCTGAACAGTCTTTGGCTTCCCGTGCATGGGGGTTTTTGGGAGTAGCTAACACCATTGGTACTGTGCCAATTTGAGGCATTTTCACTAACACAGGTTGCCCAGGGTGAAATTGTCCCAGGTATTTTCGTGGTTCATTGGGAACTTTTGGAGTGATGATATCAGCAGATACACAGAAAGCTTTCATTTTAGGACAGCCATCTCCACTCCATCTGTTATTTAATTGATAGATGGCATCATCCAATGGCAAATGCCAACCAGGTTCATGAGTTTTTGCAAAACGCTTAACCAATCCATTGGTGCGTTCAACAATGCCATTAGCCTGAGGATAATAGGGAGTATGAAATACCCATCGAATCCCTTCTTCTTTGGCCCAATCTTGTACCACTGTAGCGGTAAAGTGTGAACCGTTATCACTTTGGATTTCCTCAGGAAGGGGAAGTGTGCTGAACCACCCTTTTAGGCCTTTCACTGTGTTGTTCCCGGTAGCTGATTTGAAGCTGGTGGCCATAGCGAGGCCAGAGATAATCTCCACTCCGACTAGGACGTATCTTTTCTCACCTGATGATCTCAAGGGCCCAATATAATCAATTTGCCATGAATGCCACAATGTTTTCTTGTCCCGAATGTGTAAAGGAGGCGCCTTACTCGGATGATCTTTATTGAGTCGTAGGCGACATTGTGAACAGGCGGTTACTACTTGTTCACACAGCTTAACCGACACAGGCCACCCCCGGGCTAGACCTTCCTGATACAGATCAGCACGGCCTGTATGGCCACGCTTAATATGTAACCATTCGAGTAAGCGTTCCCATTCCCGACCATCATCTACAATGTCAATTTGCTGCAACCGCGTGAGGCTATCTACCTGTTGGTTGAATTGAGCAGTGATCGAGTTCGAACGATCATGGCCTTTTACCCAACCAACGTGCAATGTTCTCTGTCCTCCCATTTCCAACAGTTGCTTCCAACTCTCTGTCTCCCAGATTGGGACTCTATTCACCTGCCAATCATTGGCTGCCCAGTGTCCAATCCATTCAGTGGCTCCTTTAAAAACAGCATATGAGTCAGTGTAAATGTAAGTAGCCCCACGTTGTGCAGCTAGTAGGACGGCTCTGAGTTCCCCTACTTGTGCGCTACCTTCTCCTGTTTCAATTGCTCTTTCCCCCGTTGCTACTTCCAGTGCTACGGCCTTGTATTTCCACTTATTGTTCTCACGGTGAGATGACGCATCAGTAAACCACACTCCTGTAAGATCACTGCCTTCTTTCAGAGGAGGTGCTTCTTGGATTGGAGATGGTCTGTTTGGTGGGGATTGGAACAATAGGGCACCATCTATATCCTTCTGGAGCTTGGATACTTTGATACTACCTTCAGAGATTGGCATGATATCATTAATGCCTTCTAAATAAGCATACCACTTTCGAACTGTGGGTTTCTGGGCAATGCCGGCTGGTGGTGCTGTCCCTTTACGGACCACATCTAGGAGACGAAAAGGGCCCCGAACAATCACGCTCTGTTCTCTCCTTATCTGCTCTGCTCGTTGCAATGCTCGCACCAGGGACAGTAAACCCTTCTCTAGGTCTGAATATCTGCTCTCAGTATCATTAAAGGAGTGAGAGCTAAATTCTAATGGTCTCTCCGGTCCTGCTGGTCCCTTTTGCCATAAGTTACAATGAGAACCATGTTCGCTGGACCCCCATTCTACATGGACAGGGTCAGTTGGATGTATGGGGCCAAGTTGTTGGAATAACCTTAGCTCTTTTATTAGCAATTCCAGTGCATTAGTATGTTGTTCAGTCCACTCCCAGGATTTACCTTTTTTGAGCAAACAATAAAGGGGGCGAGCAATGATGGAAAAGCCAGGGATGTGTTTACGCCAATAACTTAAAGTTCCCAGAACTTGCTGTAACTCCTTCGTGCTGGAAGGATTCTGTCCATGTTCTATTTTTTTCAGGGTATCCTGAGGGACAGAAGCAGCTCCCTTAATCCACCAGACCCCCAGGAATTTAACTTCCTGTGCAGGTCCCTGACATTTTGAGTCTGGAATTTCCAATCCCAAATCTGATAATGTTTTTCGGATGTTTTGCATCATGTCTTGTACACTTTCTTGGCTCTCTCCCCCCCTATTAAGATGTCGTCAATATATTGGTATACTGTACATCCCTGTGAAACAGGAATCTCTGATAGCGCTTTAGCTAAAGCATTATGAGCAATGGTGGGGGAATGTTTGTATCCTTGTGGAAGTCGGTTAAAGGTATATTGGACTCCTTTCCACGTGAATGCAAACTGCGCTTTGTCTTGCTCAAGGAGGGGAATCATAAAAAACATGTCTTTTACATCTAAGGCAGCCATCCAAGGATGGGCAGCTCCTTTTATCATTGTCACAATTTCCGCGATACTCGGAACCGCAGCGGTCAGGGGTGCAGCGTTGGCGTTTAACTTTCGGTAATCTACTGTGAAACGCCATTGCCCGGTTGGTTTCTTTACTGGCCACACCGGTGAATTATAAGGCGAGTGAGTCCTCTGAATGATGTTTCTTTTTTCTAAATCTGATACCACCCCGTCTGCTCCTGCAAGTGCAGCTGCAGGCAGTGGGTACTGTCGGACGTTGGTAATTTTAGAGGGAGGCAAAGGTATAGATGTTTCTAATAGGCCCAGTTTAACTGTGTCTAATCCTTTTTTGCGTCCTGCAAAACTCCACGCAGTTCCATCCGGGAATTTCCACATTCGCCCACGCAGCACGTCAAATCCTAGGAGGTTAGAATGTGAGGCACCCACTAACACTTCTGCCCTAGTCATTCGCTGCTCTCCCGGCAACCAGAGGTTAATTTTTGCAGTGGGGCATGTTTTTACCACACCATCAATTCCTGTGAAGTTGACTCTGCGTCGGGTGGGATTTATACCTAGAAGTTGTGCTGTTTCGTTAGTGATTGCAGACATTTGGGCTCCAGTATCAATAATAAAATTTACCAATATCTTCCGGGGTCCAACAGGAATGATAATAACGGGTTCGGAGTCTTTATGAGAGAGCCATTGAATTGCTAGTACCTGCCGGACAGGGTGGCTCACTGCCCTCCCCGGGGATAGGAGTTTTTTGGCTGGGACTCTGTCAAATCAATCAAGTTACGTTCCGGTGCAGAAGGCACAATTTTCTCACGACTTGGGGATTCTCTGGTTAGACTTTTCTCCCCAGCCACATTATTCTTTCTAGTTAGAGATTGGACTAGTGTACGGAGGTCTCCCGTAGGGACACCGTGCAAGAATTGTCGGGGCACCCCTAATTGTAGGGCTTTACGCCACAACTCATTCCGGTCCTTATCAGGCTTAAACCTTTCCTCCGATTTAGGGTTTTTAGTGTGAGTTCGGACTTGGCGAACCTTTCGGGGGTGTTCGGAGGATTTCTCACTAGTTAGGCTGGCCCAGCCCATTCGGCGCCCATATTGATCTATTTCCTGTACATATTCATTCCAGGTGGGCATGTAGTGACGACGGCCCCGCCTATGAGCACCCCGAGCCTCTCGTATACGATCTTGAGTACGAACAAGGAACGGTTTCAGGCAATCGGGAAGACCACGGATGAGAGGGGCTAATCGATCGGGGTCGATAGGGGCTGACATTGGGGATTTCCGAAATTCCTCTCTGTCATACATGGCTTGCAGACAAGCTGCTTTCCGTACAGCCGCAAACAGATCAGAGTAGCCTGTAGCTCTAATCTCTAACGGCTCCCCCCTCTCTCGCGGATCCATACCCCCTGCCCAATAGGCTGCTCGAGCAGTTAGGGAATAATTATGATCCCCAGGCATAGTGGTTAAAAACACTCCTGGTCCCCAAGAGTCTCCTGCTTCTTCCTCACTCAGCATAATTCTGTCCCCCCCTTCAGAAGAAACTCGCCACACGTACTCAACAGCTGACTCTTCTGGTCGCCTCGAATATTTCTCCCTTATTTTTGTTAACTCGGTTGGTGTCCGTGGAACGGTACGCACAGTGGTGTGAATTTCATCATCGTCATCAACCGCAGCTTCAGTTTTAACCAGAGGACGTAAAGGAAAAACTTGGGATTTCAAAGTAAAAGTCCTTTCCTCCTCATCTTCTTCGTCATCCTCACTATTAGACAAAAAATCTCCGGTCTGGGTTCCGGAATTTGGATAACACATTAACTTACGAATCTGTTGGACCTGGGTCGAGGGCTGCATTTTATCTAAGAGCCCAGTCACCCTTTCTAATAATATTTTAAGTTGAGCATTCTGGTTTCCTAAACATTCATTCTCACTCACAAGCTTATCGACGTGAGTTCTTAATTTTTCTCCTGTCTCCTTTTGCAAGGCTAATGATGACTTCAGCACCTCATTCTCCGATTTCAGGGTTGCATATTCTACAGCTGAAATCAGATTAGGAGCAGGGGTTTCTCTAGCTTCTTGTTGTGCACAAGATAAACAGGCGCCTAACGCAGCACAAATCACACCCTTGCCTTTCCCCGCTCTGAGCTTCTGTGAAACCCGACACTCTTCAATACGTTCCACCACTTTCTCTTCATCCTTCCAAAATTTTTGGGCCCACTCCTTCCCAGCCTGGGAAGGGGCACAATCATATTTTTGCAGCAGTTTATCCATGGCAATCCTGCCGACTACGCCAAATTCTGTTGCGTGAAACGGGGCCAAGCGGTTTTGGCAGAAGATAAACCCCCTTGCGTTCTAACACTCCTCACCGAGGTGGGAGGCTAGGTGCGGCTAGGTTTAAATTCTGAGTGATGCCCAATTCAGCACTATCAGTCCAATCGCGTTTAATATGTATTAAACTACTACGATTTGGATACACTAATAGTGGACTGCACCTTCAGTCTAGTCGTGCTCCTGAACTAGCACGGCCTCTCTGTAGTTTTGGTCGCGTTCAGTGAGAAAGCGGAACGACTAGCTACTTAAACAGTGCAGTTTATTTAAACAACAGATATACAGGTTCTTTAGGATTGCCGGTGATAAATACACTGTCTGCAAAGCACGTGCAAATAAAGATATTGCTAAGTATACAAACGCGCGACAAAATTATAAACGATACAGCCTGGCTATAAACGTAGGGTAGAGATTCTCTAGAGAAATTTCTAAGTCCCCGAGAAAGCGCTCGGTGTAATCGAAGTCTTACCCAAAGGCGTCCCTATGGGGGGGAAGAAAGGCTCAGCCCGTCGACTGATCCCGGAAATCAGCGGTGGAATTCTTCGCGATGGTGTCTTCCCTGACATCCCCTCTCTCTTGGGCTATTTTTATATTATTTTTTTATCTTCAAAGTGGAGTTTGAGTGACTTTAGTCATACATACTTTTATTATGATTAATGTATTCAAGGAGGAGTGTTCACACCTCGGGGGCGGATAGCCTCCGGGATGGAGGTGTGTTTTGGTACATTGTGGTGAGCAAAGTTCGCACAAAAGGACAGCATTTCATCAACATTTGACGAAAGGTTGGCTCGGGTAGCGTGTAGGCCGCTTATCAGTTCCGTAGTACCATCTCGTCCCCATATCTGCTATTCGTCACAAGGGAAGGCCACGGAACAAGCGTGTTCCGTTCCATCCCTCGTGTAGTTTCGCAAACAACCTCGCGCAGGGAATCACAGATGTTGCATTCTTCGTGTGCTAGCTGTGGCTGTATTCTACCTCAGAAGCCTCTTGATTTTATGACTTTCCTTAATGTGTGAACAATGCTGTATTTTTGTATTCTTGGCCAATTTAGTAATTATTCCACATAATCCACCCCGTGACTACAGTCACTCAAGCTCCACGATAATCAATACTGATGGGGAATATCACATGTCCTCTTATGGCGAGGGATATCAAGTGCAAATACTTCTTGCGGGGTGATTAAGCGAGTTAAGCGTTTCATCATAATCCAAAGTCTAACATGCAAAACAATTGTCAAAGCAAAGCACAATACAGTGAGTACTAGTAGAACAACAACAGGATGGAGCATCTTGTTAAAAAGTCCTGTAGCTGTCGGTGACCATCCAAAGAGGGTGTCCCACCATTCATGTCCACCGTCTCTCTTGACCCTTTCCAGTACATGGTGTATTTCTTCAACATCATGATGGACAGTAATCAGAGTTCTTTGTCCATTTTCTTGGGCCTCTTTCAACAATCGCTTCAATTCATCGTGTTGTAGCAACTTCCTCACTAGTGAGAGATTCATTCCGATAGGGGTAGGCAGCAAATCTCGAATCAATGTGTAATTAGATTGTAGCAATTGAAAAGACGTAACAGGAGCTGAATAACTGAAGTCACATCCAATGATGTTAGTAAAGTTACAAACACAAAGATTTGAGTTATTACTTATATCTACTGCTATGTCATCTACGAATACAAAAGTACAGGGAGACCTCATGCAAACACACCCTTTCCCAATATATACAAGCACAGTTTCTGGGGTTTCATCAGGTTGTATCTCAAAATGACAAACATTCTGGTTGGTGTCAAGACAAATGTCTTGTGCCTTGAGAGTATTACTCTCACAAATGAATCCTTGTTGATCTCGTGAAATGCATGCTTCAACATCAACAGTTTGCCATTTATTCTCGTTTTGTTGTGCCCACACTCTATGCTCTACCGGATGGAGTATAGCTCCATGGTGATTCAACCCCAGTGCGATGATTGGGTATATGGTGTATACTGAGGCATTGCGTATCGTTAAGACAAAAGCTGTGGCTTTGCTCTCAGTGGGATCATAGGTGAAATTAACCAGATACCACCAGGATTGAAATTTTCTCTCAAACTCAATTGCATTATCCCATATTACTTTTCGAATTTCAGTGGGCAAGGTGCCTTCTTCACCTTCCCTTATAATTGCGGCTGTCATAGATTGCATCCACAGTTGGGCTTGGATACAACTAAGGGCCAAGGAAACATTGTTTGGGGTTGTACCAAGTGCATTTGTGATCAGCTGATGGTCTTTTTCACCTGTTTCCTCCCACTGAGGCAATATATTCGATAAAAGCCATTGGTGATTTCCCAATGCTGATAGAGAGGACTGTAGAGGATGTTTTAATTTGTCTAGATCACTAGTAGTTGTGACTAGTTTGTTTGCAAGTATCTCAGCATCTGTACTATTTAAGACTCCCAGTCCTGTTCCTAAGATACCAGTCACCTCTCTCTTCAGTCGTTGTGAGGTGTCAACAGTTCGCCGGCCTAACCATGCTGACCATCCTGCATAAGATGTACTCAGGAATGGTGAGCAGGTGGGTTTGATCGCAGAGATATTAATCTGCATTGACAATTCTACTCGTTTGAGGGAATATGTTGGGTTAAACGGTATTTGTTGTTGACCTGTGTGTTTAATGGCATAAGGGCCAATGTTAAAGGTGTAAGGAGTTAGACTAATGGAGGGCTGAGTAGCTACACCCTTGAAAGTTTGTGGGGGTGTAGGTTTTGGGTTCATTTCAACAGGTTCAGATGTATTTGAGTCAATCATAAATTCAAATAACAATTCCGTGCCCCTGTAGCCCCAAATACAATATACTATGATAGGTTTGATAAAGGTGAAGTTGTGCCAGCAATCTGAGTTTGGCTCTATAATTTTGTAACAATCAATCAGTGTTATATTTGTCCGGTTTAGTAGAGTCTACATGGATGGTTTCAATTACAGTTGGTCTATGGTGAGCAGACCCATTGATTACTCGGCAGCTAATTTGTATTTTCTTTCCTGGGACGGCTTCAAGCTTAGCCATTTGGAGTGAGTCTTTCCAACTCCATTTATCTCTGGAATATACTTCACTTCCTTGTATGACCAGAGTGGAGAGATTTAAATCCCTCATGTTTTCTAGTGTCTCAGTGCTTGCAGTGTATCGTGACAGTGCATTATCCCAAAGCTCATCATCAAGGGGCAGATTCTTAAGCCCGCTCAATAAGGTGTCATTATCGGGGGTTTCAGATAGTGGCAGTGGAACCAGACTAGTCTGTGGAGTTGAGTCAGGTTCGACTTTATCTATGCTTTGATCTATCTCATGTTTTGAAAACACCTCATTTTCATGTAGGACTACAGTGGCCAGGCTCAATTTTCCTTTTCCTGTTCCTGCCATCGCATTGTGTTTTACATAAGCTTGAGACCACGGCCATTCTGGGTCTCTTTGACTACAAACAACAGGGAGTAAAAAGATAAAACTGAATAGCATCAATTCCATCTGCCAATTCGTCATTCTAAAATTTAGGCCTCCAGATGGCCATACATAACAAAAATAATATTATTGCCAGGATCAATGTCAGGATTCCCTGGAGACACTCGAGGTTAGCGTAGGCCAATGCGTCTGTCCACGTACAGTTCTTCCGAGGTTCCTGTAAGACACAAAGGAAAAGAAAATCTGCTCGGTCTCATTTGACCGACGGGGTTAAAAAGAGGGCGAGATCCACCGGGTGCTGATCCGGTGTATCTTCCCTGAACAGTCTTTGGCTTCCCGTGCATGGGGGTTTTTGGGAGTAGCTAACACCATTGGTACTGTGCCAATTTGAGGCATTTTCACTAACACAGGTTGCCCAGGGTGAAATTGTCCCAGGTATTTTCGTGGTTCATTGGGAACTTTTGGAGTGATGATATCAGCAGATACACAGAAAGCTTTCATTTTAGGACAGCCATCTCCACTCCATCTGTTATTTAATTGATAGATGGCATCATCCAATGGCAAATGCCAACCAGGTTCATGAGTTTTTGCAAAACGCTTAACCAATCCATTGGTGCGTTCAACAATGCCATTAGCCTGAGGATAATAGGGAGTATGAAATACCCATCGAATCCCTTCTTCTTTGGCCCAATCTTGTACCACTGTAGCGGTAAAGTGTGAACCGTTATCACTTTGGATTTCCTCAGGAAGGGGAAGTGTGCTGAACCACCCTTTTAGGCCTTTCACTGTGTTGTTCCCGGTAGCTGATTTGAAGCTGGTGGCCATAGCGAGGCCAGAGATAATCTCCACTCCGACTAGGACGTATCTTTTCTCACCTGATGATCTCAAGGGCCCAATATAATCAATTTGCCATGAATGCCACAATGTTTTCTTGTCCCGAATGTGTAAAGGAGGCGCCTTACTCGGATGATCTTTATTGAGTCGTAGGCGACATTGTGAACAGGCGGTTACTACTTGTTCACACAGCTTAACCGACACAGGCCACCCCCGGGCTAGACCTTCCTGATACAGATCAGCACGGCCTGTATGGCCACGCTTAATATGTAACCATTCGAGTAAGCGTTCCCATTCCCGACCATCATCTACAATGTCAATTTGCTGCAACCGCGTGAGGCTATCTACCTGTTGGTTGAATTGAGCAGTGATCGAGTTCGAACGATCATGGCCTTTTACCCAACCGACGTGCAATGTTCTCTGTCCTCCCATTTCCAACAGTTGCTTCCAACTCTCTGTCTCCCAGATTGGGACTCTATTCACCTGCCAATCATTGGCTGCCCAGTGTCCAATCCATTCAGTGGCTCCTTTAAAAACAGCATATGAGTCAGTGTAAATGTAAGTAGCCCCACGTTGTGCAGCTAGTAGGACGGCTCTGAGTTCCCCTACTTGTGCGCTACCTTCTCCTGTTTCAATTGCTCTTTCCCCCGTTGCTACTTCCAGTGCTACGGCCTTGTATTTCCACTTATTGTTCTCACGGTGAGATGACGCATCAGTAAACCACACTCCTGTAAGATCACTGCCTTCTTTCAGAGGAGGTGCTTCTTGGATTGGAGATGGTCTGTTTGGTGGGGATTGGAACAATAGGGCACCATCTATATCCTTCTGGAGCTTGGATACTTTGATACTACCTTCAGAGATTGGCATGATATCATTAATGCCTTCTAAATAAGCATACCACTTTCGAACTGTGGGTTTCTGGGCAATGCCGGCTGGTGGTGCTGTCCCTTTACGGACCACATCTAGGAGACGAAAAGGGCCCCGAACAATCACGCTCTGTTCTCTCCTTATCTGCTCTGCTCGTTGCAATGCTCGCACCAGGGACAGTAAACCCTTCTCTAGGTCTGAATATCTGCTCTCAGTATCATTAAAGGAGTGAGAGCTAAATTCTAATGGTCTCTCCGGTCCTGCTGGTCCCTTTTGCCATAAGTTACAATGAGAGCCATGTTCGCTGGACCCCCATTCTACATGGACAGGGTCAGTTGGATGTATGGGGCCAAGTTGTTGGAATAACCTTAGCTCTTTTATTAGCAATTCCAGTGCATTAGTATGTTGTTCAGTCCACTCCCAGGATTTACCTTTTTTGAGCAAACAATAAAGGGGGCGAGCAATGATGGAAAAGCCAGGGATGTGTTTACGCCAATAACTTAAAGTTCCCAGAACTTGCTGTAACTCCTTCGTGCTGGAAGGATTCTGTCCATGTTCTATTTTTTTCAGGGTATCCTGAGGGACAGAAGCAGCTCCCTTAATCCACCAGACCCCCAGGAATTTAACTTCCTGTGCAGGTCCCTGACATTTTGAGTCTGGAATTTCCAATCCCAAATCTGATAATGTTTTTCGGATGTTTTGCATCATGTCTTGTACACTTTCTTGGCTCTCTCCCCCCCTATTAAGATGTCGTCAATATATTGGTATACTGTACATCCCTGTGAAACAGGAATCTCTGATAGCGCTTTAGCTAAAGCATTATGAGCAATGGTGGGGGAATGTTTGTATCCTTGTGGAAGTCGGTTAAAGGTATATTGGACTCCTTTCCACGTGAATGCAAACTGCGCTTTGTCTTGCTCAAGGAGGGGAATCATAAAAAACATGTCTTTTACATCTAAGGCAGCCATCCAAGGATGGGCAGCTCCTTTTATCATTGTCACAATTTCCGCGATACTCGGAACCGCAGCGGTCAGGGGTGCAGCGTTGGCGTTTAACTTTCGGTAATCTACTGTGAAACGCCATTGCCCGGTTGGTTTCTTTACTGGCCACACCGGTGAATTATAAGGCGAGTGAGTCCTCTGAATGATGTTTCTTTTTTCTAAATCTGATACCACCCCGTCTGCTCCTGCAAGTGCAGCTGCAGGCAGTGGGTACTGTCGGACGTTGGTAATTTTAGAGGGAGGCAAAGGTATAGATGTTTCTAATAGGCCCAGTTTAACTGTGTCTAATCCTTTTTTGCGTCCTGCAAAACTCCACGCAGTTCCATCCGGGAATTTCCACATTCGCCCACGCAGCACGTCAAATCCTAGGAGGTTAGAATGTGAGGCACCCACTAACACTTCTGCCCTAGTCATTCGCTGCTCTCCCGGCAACCAGAGGTTAATTTTTGCAGTGGGGCATGTTTTTACCACACCATCAATTCCTGTGAAGTTGACTCTGCGTCGGGTGGGATTTATACCTAGAAGTTGTGCTGTTTCGTTAGTGATTGCAGACATTTGGGCTCCAGTATCAATAATAAAATTTACCAATATCTTCCGGGGTCCAACAGGAATGATAATAACGGGTTCGGAGTCTTTATGAGAGAGCCATTGAATTGCTAGTACCTGCCGGACAGGGTGGCTCACTGCCCTCCCCGGGGATAGGAGCTTTTTGGCTGGGACTCTGTCAAATCAATCAAGTTACGTTCCGGTGCAGAAGGCACAATTTTCTCACGACTTGGGGATTCTCTGGTTAGACTTTTCTCCCCAGCCACATTATTCTTTCTAGTTAGAGATTGGACTAGTGTACGGAGGTCTCCCGTAGGGACACCGTGCAAGAATTGTCGGGGCACCCCTAATTGTAGGGCTTTACGCCACAACTCATTCCGGTCCTTATCAGGCTTAAACCTTTCCTCCGATTTAGGGTTTTTAGTGTGAGTTCGGACTTGGCGAACCTTTCGGGGGTGTTCGGAGGATTTCTCACTAGTTAGGCTGGCCCAGCCCATTCGGCGCCCATATTGATCTATTTCCTGTACATATTCATTCCAGGTGGGCATGTAGTGACGACGGCCCCGCCTATGAGCACCCCGAGCCTCTCGTATACGATCTTGAGTACGAACAAGGAACGGTTTCAGGCAATCGGGAAGACCACGGATGAGAGGGGCTAATCGATCGGGGTCGATAGGGGCTGACATTGGGGATTTCCGAAATTCCTCTCTGTCATACATGGCTTGCAGACAAGCTGCTTTCCGTACAGCCGCAAACAGATCAGAGTAGCCTGTAGCTCTAATCTCTAACGGCTCCCCCCTCTCTCGCGGATCCATACCCCCTGCCCAATAGGCTGCTCGAGCAGTTAGGGAATAATTATGATCCCCAGGCATAGTGGTTAAAAACACTCCTGGTCCCCAAGAGTCTCCTGCTTCTTCCTCACTCAGCATAATTCTGTCCCCCCCTTCAGAAGAAACTCGCCACACGTACTCAACAGCTGACTCTTCTGGTCGCCTCGAATATTTCTCCCTTATTTTTGTTAACTCGGTTGGTGTCCGTGGAACGGTACGCACAGTGGTGTGAATTTCATCATCGTCATCAACCGCAGCTTCAGTTTTAACCAGAGGACGTAAAGGAAAAACTTGGGATTTCAAAGTAAAAGTCCTTTCCTCCTCATCTTCTTCGTCATCCTCACTATTAGACAAAAAATCTCCGGTCTGGGTTCCGGAATTTGGATAACACATTAACTTACGAATCTGTTGGACCTGGGTCGAGGGCTGCATTTTATCTAAGAGCCCAGTCACCCTTTCTAATAATATTTTAAGTTGAGCATTCTGGTTTCCTAAACATTCATTCTCACTCACAAGCTTATCGACGTGAGTTCTTAATTTTTCTCCTGTCTCCTTTTGCAAGGCTAATGATGACTTCAGCACCTCATTCTCCGATTTCAGGGTTGCATATTCTACAGCTGAAATCAGATTAGGAGCAGGGGTTTCTCTAGCTTCTTGTTGTGCACAAGATAAACAGGCGCCTAACGCAGCACAAATCACACCCTTGCCTTTCCCCGCTCTGAGCTTCTGTGAAACCCGACACTCTTCAATACGTTCCACCACTTTCTCTTCATCCTTCCAAAATTTTTGGGCCCACTCCTTCCCAGCCTGGGAAGGGGCACAATCATATTTTTGCAGCAGTTTATCCATGGCAATCCTGCCGACTACGCCAAATTCTGTTGCGTGAAACGGGGCCAAGCGGTTTTGGCAGAAGATAAACCCCCTTGCGTTCTAACACTCCTCACCGAGGTGGGAGGCTAGGTGCGGCTAGGTTCAAATTCTGAGTGATGCCCAATTCAGCACTATCAGTCCAATCGCGTTTAATATGTATTAAACTACTACGATTTGGATACACTAATAGTGGACTGCACCTTCAGTCTAGTCGTGCTCCTGAACTAGCACGGCCTCTCTGTAGTTTTGGTCGCGTTCAGTGAGAAAGCGGAACGACTAGCTACTTAAACAGTGCAGTTTATTTAAACAACAGATATACAGGTTCTTTAGGATTGCCGGTGATAAATACACTGTCTGCAAAGCACGTGCAAATAAAGATATTGCTAAGTATACAAACGCGCGACAAAATTATAAACGATACAGCCTGGCTATAAACGTAGGGTAGAGATTCTCTAGAGAAATTTCTAAGTCCCCGAGAAAGCGCTCGGTGTAATCGAAGTCTTACCCAAAGGCGTCCCTATGGGGGGGAAGAAAGGCTCAGCCCGTCGACTGATCCCGGAAATCAGCGGTGGAATTCTTCGCGATGGTGTCTTCCCTGACATCCCCTCTCTCTTGGGCTATTTTTATATTATTTTTTTATCTTCAAAGTGGAGTTTGAGTGACTTTAGTCATACATACTTTTATTATGATTAATGTATTCAAGGAGGAGTGTTCACACCTCGGGGGCGGATAGCCTCCGGGATGGAGGTGTGTTTTGGTACATTGTGGTGAGCAAAGTTCGCACAAAAGGACAGCATTTCATCAACATTTGACGAAAGGTTGGCTCGGGTAGCGTGTAGGCCGCTTATCAGTTCCGTAGTACCATCTCGTCCCCATATCTGCTATTCGTCACAAGGGAAGGCCACGGAACAAGCGTGTTCCGTTCCATCCCTCGTGTAGTTTCGCAAACAACCTCGCGCAGGGAATCACAGATGTTGCATTCTTCGTGTGCTAGCTGTGGCTGTATTCTACCTCAGAAGCCTCTTGATTTTATGACTTTCCTTAATGTGTGAACAATGCTGTATTTTTGTATTCTTGGCCAATTTAGTAATTATTCCACATAATCCACCCCGTGACTACAGTCACTCAAGCTCCACGATAATCAATACTGATGGGGAATATCACATGTCCTCTTATGGCGAGGGATATCAAGTGCAAATACTTCTTGCGGGGTGATTAAGCGAGTTAAGCGTTTCATCATAATCCAAAGTCTAACATGCAAAACAATTGTCAAAGCAAAGCACAATACAGTGAGTACTAGTAGAACAACAACAGGATGGAGCATCTTGTTAAAAAGTCCTGTAGCTGTCGGTGACCATCCAAAGAGGGTGTCCCACCATTCATGTCCACCGTCTCTCTTGACCCTTTCCAGTACATGGTGTATTTCTTCAACATCATGATGGACAGTAATCAGAGTTCTTTGTCCATTTTCTTGGGCCTCTTTCAACAATCGCTTCAATTCATCGTGTTGTAGCAACTTCCTCACTAGTGAGAGATTCATTCCGATAGGGGTAGGCAGCAAATCTCGAATCAATGTGTAATTAGATTGTAGCAATTGAAAAGACGTAACAGGAGCTGAATAACTGAAGTCACATCCAATGATGTTAGTAAAGTTACAAACACAAAGATTTGAGTTATTACTTATATCTACTGCTATGTCATCTACGAATACAAAAGTACAGGGAGACCTCATGCAAACACACCCTTTCCCAATATATACAAGCACAGTTTCTGGGGTTTCATCAGGTTGTATCTCAAAATGACAAACATTCTGGTTGGTGTCAAGACAAATGTCTTGTGCCTTGAGAGTATTACTCTCACAAATGAATCCTTGTTGATCTCGTGAAATGCATGCTTCAACATCAACAGTTTGCCATTTATTCTCGTTTTGTTGTGCCCACACTCTATGCTCTACCGGATGGAGTATAGCTCCATGGTGATTCAACCCCAGTGCGATGATTGGGTATATGGTGTATACTGAGGCATTGCGTATCGTTAAGACAAAAGCTGTGGCTTTGCTCTCAGTGGGATCATAGGTGAAATTAACCAGATACCACCAGGACTGAAATTTTCTCTCAAACTCAATTGCATTATCCCATATTACTTTTCGAATTTCAGTGGGCAAGGTGCCTTCTTCACCTTCCCTTATAATTGCGGCTGTCATAGATTGCATCCACAGTTGGGCTTGGATACAACTAAGGGCCAAGGAAACATTGTTTGGGGTTGTACCAAGTGCATTTGTGATCAGCTGATGGTCTTTTTCACCTGTTTCCTCCCACTGAGGCAATATATTCGATAAAAGCCATTGGTGATTTCCCAATGCTGATAGAGAGGACTGTAGAGGATGTTTTAATTTGTCTAGATCACTAGTAGTTGTGACTAGTTTGTTTGCAAGTATCTCAGCATCTATACTATTTAAGACTCCCAGTCCTGTTCCTAAGATACCAGTCACCTCTCTCTTCAGTCGTTGTGAGGTGTCAACAGTTCGCCGGCCTAACCATGCTGACCATCCTGCATAAGATGTACTCAGGAATGGTGAGCAGGTGGGTTTGATCGCAGAGATATTAATCTGCATTGACAATTCTACTCGTTTGAGGGAATATGTTGGGTTAAACGGTATTTGTTGTTGACCTGTGTGTTTAATGGCATAAGGGCCAATGTTAAAGGTGTAAGGAGTTAGACTAATGGAGGGCTGAGTAGCTACACCCTTGAAAGTTTGTGGGGGTGTAGGTTTTGGGTTCATTTCAACAGGTTCAGATGTATTTGAGTCAATCATAAATTCAAATAACAATTCCGTGCCCCTGTAGCCCCAAATACAATATACTATGATAGGTTTGATAAAGGTGAAGTTGTGCCAGCAATCTGAGTTTGGCTCTATAATTTTGTAACAATCAATCAGTGTTATATTTGTCCGGTTTAGTAGAGTCTACATGGATGGTTTCAATTACAGTTGGTCTATGGTGAGCAGACCCATTGATTACTCGGCAGCTAATTTGTATTTTCTTTCCTGGGACGGCTTCAAGCTTAGCCATTTGGAGTGAGTCTTTCCAACTCCATTTATCTCTGGAATATACTTCACTTCCTTGTATGACCAGAGTGGAGAGATTTAAATCCCTCATGTTTTCTAGTGTCTCAGTGCTTGCAGCGTATCGTGACAGTGCATTATCCCAAAGCTCATCATCAAGGGGCAGATTCTTAAGTCCGCTCAATAAGGTGTCATTATCGGGGGTTTCAGATAGTGGCAGTGGAACCAGACTAGTCTGTGGAGTTGAGTCAGGTTCGACTTTATCTATGCTTTGATCTATCTCATGTTTTGAAAACACCTCATTTTCATGTAGGACTACAGTGGCCAGGCTCAATTTTCCTTTTCCTGTTCCTGCCATCGCATTGTGTTTTACATAAGCTTGAGACCACGGCCATTCTGGGTCTCTTTGACTACAAACAACAGGGAGTAAAAAGATAAAACTGAATAGCATCAATTCCATCTGCCAATTCGTCATTCTAAAATTTAGGCCTCCAGATGGCCATACATAACAAAAATAATATTATTGCCAGGATCAATGTCAGGATTCCCTGGAGACACTCGAGGTTAGCGTAGGCCAATGCGTCTGTCCACGTACAGTTCTTCCGAGGTTCCTGTAAGACACAAAGGAAAAGAAAATCTGCTCGGTCTCATTTGACCGACGGGGTTAAAAAGAGGGCGAGATCCACCGGGTGCTGATCCGGTGTATCTTCCCTGAACAGTCTTTGGCTTCCCGTGCATGGGGGTTTTTGGGAGTAGCTAACACCATTGGTACTGTGCCAATTTGAGGCATTTTCACTAACACAGGTTGCCCAGGGTGAAATTGTCCCAGGTATTTTCGTGGTTCATTGGGAACTTTTGGAGTGATGATATCAGCAGATACACAGAAAGCTTTCATTTTAGGACAGCCATCTCCACTCCATCTGTTATTTAATTGATAGATGGCATCATCCAATGGCAAATGCCAACCAGGTTCATGAGTTTTTGCAAAACGCTTAACCAATCCATTGGTGCGTTCAACAATGCCATTAGCCTGAGGATAATAGGGAGTATGAAATACCCATCGAATCCCTTCTTCTTTGGCCCAATCTTGTACCACTGTAGCGGTAAAGTGTGAACCGTTATCACTTTGGATTTCCTCAGGAAGGGGAAGTGTGCTGAACCACCCTTTTAGGCCTTTCACTGTGTTGTTCCCGGTAGCTGATTTGAAGCTGGTGGCCATAGCGAGGCCAGAGATAATCTCCACTCCGACTAGGACGTATCTTTTCTCACCTGATGATCTCAAGGGCCCAATATAATCAATTTGCCATGAATGCCACAATGTTTTCTTGTCCCGAATGTGTAAAGGAGGCGCCTTACTCGGATGATCTTTATTGAGTCGTAGGCGACATTGTGAACAGGCGGTTACTACTTGTTCACACAGCTTAACCGACACAGGCCACCCCCGGGCTAGACCTTCCTGATACAGATCAGCACGGCCTGTATGGCCACGCTTAATATGTAACCATTCGAGTAAGCGTTCCCATTCCCGACCATCATCTACAATGTCAATTTGCTGCAACCGCGTGAGGCTATCTACCTGTTGGTTGAATTGAGCAGTGATCGAGTTCGAACGATCATGGCCTTTTACCCAACCAATGTGCAATGTTCTCTGTCCTCCCATTTCCAACAGTTGCTTCCAACTCTCTGTCTCCCAGATTGGGACTCTATTCACCTGCCAATCATTGGCTGCCCAGTGTCCAATCCATTCAGTGGCTCCTTTAAAAACAGCATATGAGTCAGTGTAAATGTAAGTAGCCCCACGTTGTGCAGCTAGTAGGACGGCTCTGAGTTCCCCTACTTGTGCGCTACCTTCTCCTGTTTCAATTGCTCTTTCCCCCGTTGCTACTTCCAGTGCTACGGCCTTGTATTTCCACTTATTGTTCTCACGGTGAGATGACGCATCAGTAAACCACACTCCTGTAAGATCACTGCCTTCTTTCAGAGGAGGTGCTTCTTGGATTGGAGATGGTCTGTTTGGTGGGGATTGGAACAATAGGGCACCATCTATATCCTTCTGGAGCTTGGATACTTTGATACTACCTTCAGAGATTGGCATGATATCATTAATGCCTTCTAAATAAGCATACCACTTTCGAACTGTGGGTTTCTGGGCAATGCCGGCTGGTGGTGCTGTCCCTTTACGGACCACATCTAGGAGACGAAAAGGGCCCCGAACAATCACGCTCTGTTCTCTCCTTATCTGCTCTGCTCGTTGCAATGCTCGCACCAGGGACAGTAAACCCTTCTCTAGGTCTGAATATCTGCTCTCAGTATCATTAAAGGAGTGAGAGCTAAATTCTAATGGTCTCTCCGGTCCTGCTGGTCCCTTTTGCCATAAGTTACAATGAGAACCATGTTCGCTGGACCCCCATTCTACATGGACAGGGTCAGTTGGATGTATGGGGCCAAGTTGTTGGAATAACCTTAGCTCTTTTATTAGCAATTCCAGTGCATTAGTATGTTGTTCAGTCCACTCCCAGGATTTACCTTTTTTGAGCAAACAATAAAGGGGGCGAGCAATGATGGAAAAGCCAGGGATGTGTTTACGCCAATAACTTAAAGTTCCCAGAACTTGCTGTAACTCCTTCGTGCTGGAAGGATTCTGTCCATGTTCTATTTTTTTCAGGGTATCCTGAGGGACAGAAGCAGCTCCCTTAATCTACCAGACCCCCAGGAATTTAACTTCCTGTGCAGGTCCCTGACATTTTGAGTCTGGAATTTCCAATCCCAAATCTGATAATGTTTTTCGGATGTTTTGCATCATGTCTTGTACACTTTCTTGGCTCTCTCCCCCCCTATTAAGATGTCGTCAATATATTGGTATACTGTACATCCCTGTGAAACAGGAATCTCTGATAGCGCTTTAGCTAAAGCATTATGAGCAATGGTGGGGGAATGTTTGTATCCTTGTGGAAGTCGGTTAAAGGTATATTGGACTCCTTTCCACGTGAATGCAAACTGCGCTTTGTCTTGCTCAAGGAGGGGAATCATAAAAAACATGTCTTTTACATCTAAGGCAGCCATCCAAGGATGGGCAGCTCCTTTTATCATTGTCACAATTTCCGCGATACTCGGAACCGCAGCGGTCAGGGGTGCAGTGTTGGCGTTTAACTTTCGGTAATCTACTGTGAAACGCCATTGCCCGGTTGGTTTCTTTACTGGCCACACCGGTGAATTATAAGGCGAGTGAGTCCTCTTAATGATGTTTCTTTTTTCTAAATCTGATACCACCCCGTCTGCTCCTGCAAGTGCAGCTGCAGGCAGTGGGTACTGTCGGACGTTGGTAATTTTAGAGGGAGGCAAAGGTATAGATGTTTCTAATAGGCCCAGTTTAACTGTGTCTAATCCTTTTTTGCGTCCTGCAAAACTCCACGCAGTTCCATCCGGGAATTTCCACATTCGCCCACGCAGCACGTCAAATCCTAGGAGGTTAGAATGTGAGGCACCCACTAACACTTCTGCCCTAGTCATTCGCTGCTCTCCCGGCAACCAGAGGTTAATTTTTGCAGTGGGGCATGTTTTTACCACACCATCAATTCCTGTGAAGTTGACTCTGCGTCGGGTGGGATTTATACCTAGAAGTTGTGCTGTTTCGTTAGTGATTGCAGACATTTGGGCTCCAGTATCAATAATAAAATTTACCAATATCTTCCGGGGTCCAACAGGAATGATAATAACGGGTTCGGAGTCTTTATGAGAGAGCCATTGAATTGCTAGTACCTGCCGGACAGGGTGGCTCACTGCCCTCCCCGGGGATAGGAGTTTTTTGGCTGGGACTCTGTCAAATCAATCAAGTTACGTTCCGGTGCAGAAGGCACAATTTTCTCACGACTTGGGGATTCTCTGGTTAGACTTTTCTCCCCAGCCACATTATTCTTTCTAGTTAGAGATTGGACTAGTGTACGGAGGTCTCCCGTAGGGACACCGTGCAAGAATTGTCGGGGCACCCCTAATTGTAGGGCTTTACGCCACAACTCATTCCGGTCCTTATCAGGCTTAAACCTTTCCTCCGATTTAGGGTTTTTAGTGTGAGTTCGGACTTGGCGAACCTTTCGGGGGTGTTCGGAGGATTTCTCACTAGTTAGGCTGGCCCAGCCCATTCGGCGCCCATATTGATCTATTTCCTGTACATATTCATTCCAGGTGGGCATGTAGTGACGACGGCCCCGCCTATGAGCACCCCGAGCCTCTCGTATACGATCTTGAGTACGAACAAGGAACGGTTTCAGGCAATCGGGAAGACCACGGATGAGAGGGGCTAATCGATCGGGGTCGATAGGGGCTGACATTGGGGATTTCCGAAATTCCTCTCTGTCATACATGGCTTGCAGACAAGCTGCTTTCCGTACAGCCGCAAACAGATCAGAGTAGCCTGTAGCTCTAATCTCTAACGGCTCCCCCCTCTCTCGCGGATCCATACCCCCTGCCCAATAGGCTGCTCGAGCAGTTAGGGAATAATTATGATCCCCAGGCATAGTGGTTAAAAACACTCCTGGTCCCCAAGAGTCTCCTGCTTCTTCCTCACTCAGCATAATTCTGTCCCCCCCTTCAGAAGAAACTCGCCACACGTACTCAACAGCTGACTCTTCTGGTCGCCTCGAATATTTCTCCCTTATTTTTGTTAACTCGGTTGGTGTCCGTGGAACGGTACGCACAGTGGTGTGAATTTCATCATCGTCATCAACCGCAGCTTCAGTTTTAACCAGAGGACGTAAAGGAAAAACTTGGGATTTCAAAGTAAAAGTCCTTTCCTCCTCATCTTCTTCGTCATCCTCACTATTAGACAAAAAATCTCCGGTCTGGGTTCCGGAATTTGGATAACACATTAACTTACGAATCTGTTGGACCTGGGTCGAGGGCTGCATTTTATCTAAGAGCCCAGTCACCCTTTCTAATAATATTTTAAGTTGAGCATTCTGGTTTCCTAAACATTCATTCTCACTCACAAGCTTATCGACGTGAGTTCTTAATTTTTCTCCTGTCTCCTTTTGCAAGGCTAATGATGACTTCAGCACCTCATTCTCCGATTTCAGGGTTGCATATTCTACAGCTGAAATCAGATTAGGAGCAGGGGTTTCTCTAGCTTCTTGTTGTGCACAAGATAAACAGGCGCCTAACGCAGCACAAATCACACCCTTGCCTTTCCCCGCTCTGAGCTTCTGTGAAACCCGACACTCTTCAATACGTTCCACCACTTTCTCTTCATCCTTCCAAAATTTTTGGGCCCACTCCTTCCCAGCCTGGGAAGGGGCACAATCATATTTTTGCAGCAGTTTATCCATGGCAATCCTGCCGACTACGCCAAATTCTGTTGCGTGAAACGGGGCCAAGCGGTTTTGGCAGAAGATAAACCCCCTTGCGTTCTAACACTCCTCACCGAGGTGGGAGGCTAGGTGCGGCTAGGTTTAAATTCTGAGTGATGCCCAATTCAGCACTATCAGTCCAATCGCGTTTAATATGTATTAAACTACTACGATTTGGATACACTAATAGTGGACTGCACCTTCAGTCTAGTCGTGCTCCTGAACTAGCACGGCCTCTCTGTAGTTTTGGTCGCGTTCAGTGAGAAAGCGGAACGACTAGCTACTTAAACAGTGCAGTTTATTTAAACAACAGATATACAGGTTCTTTAGGATTGCCGGTGATAAATACACTGTCTGCAAAGCACGTGCAAATAAAGATATTGCTAAGTATACAAACGCGCGACAAAATTATAAACGATACAGCCTGGCTATAAACGTAGGGTAGAGATTCTCTAGAGAAATTTCTAAGTCCCCGAGAAAGCGCTCGGTGTAATCGAAGTCTTACCCAAAGGCGTCCCTATGGGGGGGAAGAAAGGCTCAGCCCGTCGACTGATCCCGGAAATCAGCGGTGGAATTCTTCGCGATGGTGTCTTCCCTGACATCCCCTCTCTCTTGGGCTATTTTTATATTATTTTTTTATCTTCAAAGTGGAGTTTGAGTGACTTTAGTCATACATACTTTTATTATGATTAATGTATTCAAGGAGGAGTGTTCACACCTCGGGGGCGGATAGCCTCCGGGATGGAGGTGTGTTTTGGTACATTGTGGTGAGCAAAGTTCGCACAAAAGGACAGCATTTCATCAACATTTGACGAAAGGTTGGCTCGGGTAGCGTGTAGGCCGCTTATCAGTTCCGTAGTACCATCTCGTCCCCATATCTGCTATTCGTCACAAGGGAAGGCCACGGAACAAGCGTGTTCCGTTCCATCCCTCGTGTAGTTTCGCAAACAACCTCGCGCAGGGAATCACAGATGTTGCATTCTTCGTGTGCTAGCTGTGGCTGTATTCTACCTCAGAAGCCTCTTGATTTTATGACTTTCCTTAATGTGTGAACAATGCTGTATTTTTGTATTCTTGGCCAATTTAGTAATTATTCCACATAATCCACCCCGTGACTACAGTCACTCAAGCTCCACGATAATCAATACTGATGGGGAATATCACATGTCCTCTTATGGCGAGGGATATCAAGTGCAAATACTTCTTGCGGGGTGATTAAGCGAGTTAAGCGTTTCATCATAATCCAAAGTCTAACATGCAAAACAATTGTCAAAGCAAAGCACAATACAGTGAGTACTAGTAGAACAACAACAGGATGGAGCATCTTGTTAAAAAGTCCTGTAGCTGTCGGTGACCATCCAAAGAGGGTGTCCCACCATTCATGTCCACCGTCTCTCTTGACCCTTTCCAGTACATGGTGTATTTCTTCAACATCATGATGGACAGTAATCAGAGTTCTTTGTCCATTTTCTTGGGCCTCTTTCAACAATCGCTTCAATTCATCGTGTTGTAGCAACTTCCTCACTAGTGAGAGATTCATTCCGATAGGGGTAGGCAGCAAATCTCGAATCAATGTGTAATTAGATTGTAGCAATTGAAAAGACGTAACAGGAGCTGAATAACTGAAGTCACATCCAATGATGTTAGTAAAGTTACAAACACAAAGATTTGAGTTATTACTTATATCTACTGCTATGTCATCTACGAATACAAAAGTACAGGGAGACCTCATGCAAACACACCCTTTCCCAATATATACAAGCACAGTTTCTGGGGTTTCATCAGGTTGTATCTCAAAATGACAAACATTCTGGTTGGTGTCAAGACAAATGTCTTGTGCCTTGAGAGTATTACTCTCACAAATGAATCCTTGTTGATCTCGTGAAATGCATGCTTCAACATCAACAGTTTGCCATTTATTCTCGTTTTGTTGTGCCCACACTCTATGCTCTACCGGATGGAGTATAGCTCCATGGTGATTCAACCCCAGTGCGATGATTGGGTATATGGTGTATACTGAGGCATTGCGTATCGTTAAGACAAAAGCTGTGGCTTTGCTCTCAGTGGGATCATAGGTGAAATTAACCAGATACCACCAGGATTGAAATTTTCTCTCAAACTCAATTGCATTATCCCATATTACTTTTCGAATTTCAGTGGGCAAGGTGCCTTCTTCACCTTCCCTTATAATTGCGGCTGTCATAGATTGCATCCACAGTTGGGCTTGGATACAACTAAGGGCCAAGGAAACATTGTTTGGGGTTGTACCAAGTGCATTTGTGATCAGCTGATGGTCTTTTTCACCTGTTTCCTCCTGAGGCAATATATTCGATAAAAGCCATTGGTGATTTCCCAATGCTGATAGAGAGGACTGTAGAGGATGTTTTAATTTGTCTAGATCACTAGTAGTTGTGACTAGTTTGTTTGCAAGTATCTCAGCATCTGTACTATTTAAGACTCCCAGTCCTGTTCCTAAGATACCAGTCACCTCTCTCTTCAGTCGTTGTGAGGTGTCAACAGTTCGCCGGCCTAACCATGCTGACCATCCTGCATAAGATGTACTCAGGAATGGTGAGCAGGTGGGTTTGATCGCAGAGATATTAATCTGCATTGACAATTCTACTCGTTTGAGGGAATATGTTGGGTTAAACGGTATTTGTTGTTGACCTGTGTGTTTAATGGCATAAGGGCCAATGTTAAAGGTGTAAGGAGTTAGACTAATGGAGGGCTGAGTAGCTACACCCTTGAAAGTTTGTGGGGGTGTAGGTTTTGGGTTCATTTCAACAGGTTCAGATGTATTTGAGTCAATCATAAATTCAAATAACAATTCCGTGCCCCTGTAGCCCCAAATACAATATACTATGATAGGTTTGATAAAGGTGAAGTTGTGCCAGCAATCTGAGTTTGGCTCTATAATTTTGTAACAATCAATCAGTGTTATATTTGTCCGGTTTAGTAGAGTCTACATGGATGGTTTCAATTACAGTTGGTCTATGGTGAGCAGACCCATTGATTACTCGGCAGCTAATTTGTATTTTCTTTCCTGGGACGGCTTCAAGCTTAGCCATTTGGAGTGAGTCTTTCCAACTCCATTTATCTCTGGAATATACTTCACTTCCTTGTATAACCAGAGTGGAGAGATTTAAATCCCTCATGTTTTCTAGTGTCTCAGTGCTTGCAGTGTATCGTGACAGTGCATTATCCCAAAGCTCATCATCAAGGGGCAGATTCTTAAGTCCGCTCAATAAGGTGTCATTATCGGGGGTTTCAGATAGTGGCAGTGGAACCAGACTAGTCTGTGGAGTTGAGTCAGGTTCGACTTTATCTATGCTTTGATCTATCTCATGTTTTGAAAACACCTCATTTTCATGTAGGACTACAGTGGCCAGGCTCAATTTTCCTTTTCCTGTTCCTGCCATCGCATTGTGTTTTACATAAGCTTGAGACCACGGCCATTCTGGGTCTCTTTGACTACAAACAACAGGGAGTAAAAAGATAAAACTGAATAGCATCAATTCCATCTGCCAATTCGTCATTCTAAAATTTAGGCCTCCAGATGGCCATACATAACAAAAATAATATTATTGCCAGGATCAATGTCAGGATTCCCTGGAGACACTCGAGGTTAGCGTAGGCCAATGCGTCTGTCCACGTACAGTTCTTCCGAGGTTCCTGTAAGACACAAAGGAAAAGAAAATCTGCTCGGTCTCATTTGACCGACGGGGTTAAAAAGAGGGCGAGATCCACCGGGTGCTGATCCGGTGTATCTTCCCTGAACAGTCTTTGGCTTCCCGTGCATGGGGGTTTTTGGGAGTAGCTAACACCATTGGTACTGTGCCAATTTGAGGCATTTTCACTAACACAGGTTGCCCAGGGTGAAATTGTCCCAGGTATTTTCGTGGTTCATTGGGAACTTTTGGAGTGATGATATCAGCAGATACACAGAAAGCTTTCATTTTAGGACAGCCATCTCCACTCCATCTGTTATTTAATTGATAGATGGCATCATCCAATGGCAAATGCCAACCAGGTTCATGAGTTTTTGCAAAACGCTTAACCAATCCATTGGTGCGTTCAACAATGCCATTAGCCTGAGGATAATAGGGAGTATGAAATACCCATCGAATCCCTTCTTCTTTGGCCCAATCTTGTACCACTGTAGCGGTAAAGTGTGAACCGTTATCACTTTGGATTTCCTCAGGAAGGGGAAGTGTGCTGAACCACCCTTTTAGGCCTTTCACTGTGTTGTTCCCGGTAGCTGATTTGAAGCTGGTGGCCATAGCGAGGCCAGAGATAATCTCCACTCCGACTAGGACGTATCTTTTCTCACCTGATGATCTCAAGGGCCCAATATAATCAATTTGCCATGAATGCCACAATGTTTTCTTGTCCCGAATGTGTAAAGGAGGCGCCTTACTCGGATGATCTTTATTGAGTCGTAGGCGACATTGTGAACAGGCGGTTACTACTTGTTCACACAGCTTAACCGACACAGGCCACCCCCGGGCTAGACCTTCCTGATACAGATCAGCACGGCCTGTATGGCCACGCTTAATATGTAACCATTCGAGTAAGCGTTCCCATTCCCGACCATCATCTACAATGTCAATTTGCTGCAACCGCGTGAGGCTATCTACCTGTTGGTTGAATTGAGCAGTGATCGAGTTCGAACGATCATGGCCTTTTACCCAACCAATGTGCAATGTTCTCTGTCCTCCCATTTCCAACAGTTGCTTCCAACTCTCTGTCTCCCAGATTGGGACTCTATTCACCTGCCAATCATTGGCTGCCCAGTGTCCAATCCATTCAGTGGCTCCTTTAAAAACAGCATATGAGTCAGTGTAAATGTAAGTAGCCCCACGTTGTGCAGCTAGTAGGACGGCTCTGAGTTCCCCTACTTGTGCGCTACCTTCTCCTGTTTCAATTGCTCTTTCCCCCGTTGCTACTTCCAGTGCTACGGCCTTGTATTTCCACTTATTGTTCTCACGGTGAGATGACGCATCAGTAAACCACACTCCTGTAAGATCACTGCCTTCTTTCAGAGGAGGTGCTTCTTGGATTGGAGATGGTCTGTTTGGTGGGGATTGGAACAATAGGGCACCATCTATATCCTTCTGGAGCTTGGATACTTTGATACTACCTTCAGAGATTGGCATGATATCATTAATGCCTTCTAAATAAGCATACCACTTTCGAACTGTGGGTTTCTGGGCAATGCCGGCTGGTGGTGCTGTCCCTTTACGGACCGCATCTAGGAGACGAAAAGGGCCCCGAACAATCACGCTCTGTTCTCTCCTTATCTGCTCTGCTCGTTGCAATGCTCGCACCAGGGACAGTAAACCCTTCTCTAGGTCTGAATATCTGCTCTCAGTATCATTAAAGGAGTGAGAGCTAAATTCTAATGGTCTCTCCGGTCCTGCTGGTCCCTTTTGCCATAAGTTACAATGAGAACCATGTTCGCTGGACCCCCATTCTACATGGACAGGGTCAGTTGGATGTATGGGGCCAAGTTGTTGGAATAACCTTAGCTCTTTTATTAGCAATTCCAGTGCATTAGTATGTTGTTCAGTCCACTCCCAGGATTTACCTTTTTTGAGCAAACAATAAAGGGGGCGAGCAATGATGGAAAAGCCAGGGATGTGTTTACGCCAATAACTTAAAGTTCCCAGAACTTGCTGTAACTCCTTCGTGCTGGAAGGATTCTGTCCATGTTCTATTTTTTTCAGGGTATCCTGAGGGACAGAAGCAGCTCCCTTAATCCACCAGACCCCCAGGAATTTAACTTCCTGTGCAGGTCCCTGACATTTTGAGTCTGGAATTTCCAATCCCAAATCTGATAATGTTTTTCGGATGTTTTGCATCATGTCTTGTACACTTTCTTGGCTCTCTCCCCCCCTATTAAGATGTCGTCAATATATTGGTATACTGTACATCCCTGTGAAACAGGAATCTCTGATAGCGCTTTAGCTAAAGCATTATGAGCAATGGTGGGGGAATGTTTGTATCCTTGTGGAAGTCGGTTAAAGGTATATTGGACTCCTTTCCACGTGAATGCAAACTGCGCTTTGTCTTGCTCAAGGAGGGGAATCATAAAAAACATGTCTTTTACATCTAAGGCAGCCATCCAAGGATGGGCAGCTCCTTTTATCATTGTCACAATTTCCGCGATACTCGGAACCGCAGCGGTCAGGGGTGCAGCGTTGGCGTTTAACTTTCGGTAATCTACTGTGAAACGCCATTGCCCGGTTGGTTTCTTTACTGGCCACACCGGTGAATTATAAGGCGAGTGAGTCCTCTGAATGATGTTTCTTTTTTCTAAATCTGATACCACCCCGTCTGCTCCTGCAAGTGCAGCTGCAGGCAGTGGGTACTGTCGGACGTTGGTAATTTTAGAGGGAGGCAAAGGTATAGATGTTTCTAATAGGCCCAGTTTAACTGCGTCTAATCCTTTTTTGCGTCCTGCAAAACTCCACACAGTTCCATCCGGGAATTTCCACATTCGCCCACGCAGCACGTCAAATCCTAGGAGGTTAGAATGTGAGGCACCCACTAACACTTCTGCCCTAGTCATTCGCTGCTCTCCCGGCAACCAGAGGTTAATTTTTGCAGTGGGGCATGTTTTTACCACACCATCAATTCCTGTGAAGTTGACTCTGCGTCGGGTGGGATTTATACCTAGAAGTTGTGCTGTTTCGTTAGTGATTGCAGACATTTGGGCTCCAGTATCAATAATAAAATTTACCAATATCTTCCGGGGTCCAACAGGAATGATAATAACGGGTTCGGAGTCTTTATGAGAGAGCCATTGAATTGCTAGTACCTGCCGGACAGGGTGGCTCACTGCCCTCCCCGGGGATAGGAGTTTTTTGGCTGGGACTCTGTCAAATCAATCAAGTTACGTTCCGGTGCAGAAGGCACAATTTTCTCACGACTTGGGGATTCTCTGGTTAGACTTTTCTCCCCAGCCACATTATTCTTTCTAGTTAGAGATTGGACTAGTGTACGGAGGTCTCCCGTAGGGACACCGTGCAAGAATTGTCGGGGCACCCCTAATTGTAGGGCTTTACGCCACAACTCATTCCGGTCCTTATCAGGCTTAAACCTTTCCTCCGATTTAGGGTTTTTAGTGTGAGTTCGGACTTGGCGAACCTTTCGGGGGTGTTCGGAGGATTTCTCACTAGTTAGGCTGGCCCAGCCCATTCGGCGCCCATATTGATCTATTTCCTGTACATATTCATTCCAGGTGGGCATGTAGTGACGACGGCCCCGCCTATGAGCACCCCGAGCCTCTCGTATACGATCTTGAGTACGAACAAGGAACGGTTTCAGGCAATCGGGAAGACCACGGATGAGAGGGGCTAATCGATCGGGGTCGATAGGGGCTGACATTGGGGATTTCCGAAATTCCTCTCTGTCATACATGGCTTGCAGACAAGCTGCTTTCCGTACAGCCGCAAACAGATCAGAGTAGCCTGTAGCTCTAATCTCTAACGGCTCCCCCCTCTCTCGCGGATCCATACCCCCTGCCCAATAGGCTGCTCGAGCAGTTAGGGAATAATTATGATCCCCAGGCATAGTGGTTAAAAACACTCCTGGTCCCCAAGAGTCTCCTGCTTCTTCCTCACTCAGCATAATTCTGTCCCCCCCTTCAGAAGAAACTCGCCACACGTACTCAACAGCTGACTCTTCTGGTCGCCTCGAATATTTCTCCCTTATTTTTGTTAACTCGGTTGGTGTCCGTGGAACGGTACGCACAGTGGTGTGAATTTCATCATCGTCATCAACCGCAGCTTCAGTTTTAACCAGAGGACGTAAAGGAAAAACTTGGGATTTCAAAGTAAAAGTCCTTTCCTCCTCATCTTCTTCGTCATCCTCACTATTAGACAAAAAATCTCCGGTCTGGGTTCCGGAATTTGGATAACACATTAACTTACGAATCTGTTGGACCTGGGTCGAGGGCTGCATTTTATCTAAGAGCCCAGTCACCCTTTCTAATAATATTTTAAGTTGAGCATTCTGGTTTCCTAAACATTCATTCTCACTCACAAGCTTATCGACGTGAGTTCTTAATTTTTCTCCTGTCTCCTTTTGCAAGGCTAATGATGACTTCAGCACCTCATTCTCCGATTTCAGGGTTGCATATTCTACAGCTGAAATCAGATTAGGAGCAGGGGTTTCTCTAGCTTCTTGTTGTGCACAAGATAAACAGGCGCCTAACGCAGCACAAATCACACCCTTGCCTTTCCCCGCTCTGAGCTTCTGTGAAACCCGACACTCTTCAATACGTTCCACCACTTTCTCTTCATCCTTCCAAAATTTTTGGGCCCACTCCTTCCCAGCCTGGGAAGGGGCACAATCATATTTTTGCAGCAGTTTATCCATGGCAATCCTGCCGACTACGCCAAATTCTGTTGCGTGAAACGGGGCCAAGCGGTTTTGGCAGAAGATGAACCCCCTTGCGTTCTAACACTCCTCACCGAGGTGGGAGGCTAGGTGCGGCTAGGTTTAAATTCTGAGTGATGCCCAATTCAGCACTATCAGTCCAATCGCGTTTAATATGTATTAAACTACTACGATTTGGATACACTAATAGTGGACTGCACCTTCAGTCTAGTCGTGCTCCTGAACTAGCACGGCCTCTCTGTAGTTTTGGTCGCGTTCAGTGAGAAAGCGGAACGACTAGCTACTTAAACAGTGCAGTTTATTTAAACAACAGATATACAGGTTCTTTAGGATTGCCGGTGATAAATACACTGTCTGCAAAGCACGTGCAAATAAAGATATTGCTAAGTATACAAACGCGCGACAAAATTATAAACGATACAGCCTGGCTATAAACGTAGGGTAGAGATTCTCTAGAGAAATTTCTAAGTCCCCGAGAAAGCGCTCGGTGTAATCGAAGTCTTACCCAAAGGCGTCCCTATGGGGGGGAAGAAAGGCTCAGCCCGTCGACTGATCCCGGAAATCAGCGGTGGAATTCTTCGCGATGGTGTCTTCCCTGACATCCCCTCTCTCTTGGGCTATTTTTATATTATTTTTTTATCTTCAAAGTGGAGTTTGAGTGACTTTAGTCATACATACTTTTATTATGATTAATGTATTCAAGGAGGAGTGTTCACACCTCGGGGGCGGATAGCCTCCGGGATGGAGGTGTGTTTTGGTACATTGTGGTGAGCAAAGTTCGCACAAAAGGACAGCATTTCATCAACATTTGACGAAAGGTTGGCTCGGGTAGCGTGTAGGCCGCTTATCAGTTCCGTAGTACCATCTCGTCCCCATATCTGCTATTCGTCACAAGGGAAGGCCACGGAACAAGCGTGTTCCGTTCCATCCCTCGTGTAGTTTCGCAAACAACCTCGCGCAGGGAATCACAGATGTTGCATTCTTCGTGTGCTAGCTGTGGCTGTATTCTACCTCAGAAGCCTCTTGATTTTATGACTTTCCTTAATGTGTGAACAATGCTGTATTTTTGTATTCTTGGCCAATTTAGTAATTATTCCACATAATCCACCCCGTGACTACAGTCACTCAAGCTCCACGATAATCAATACTGATGGGGAATATCACATGTCCTCTTATGGCGAGGGATATCAAGTGCAAATACTTCTTGCGGGGTGATTAAGCGAGTTAAGCGTTTCATCATAATCCAAAGTCTAACATGCAAAACAATTGTCAAAGCAAAGCACAATACAGTGAGTACTAGTAGAACAACAACAGGATGGAGCATCTTGTTAAAAAGTCCTGTAGCTGTCGGTGACCATCCAAAGAGGGTGTCCCACCATTCATGTCCACCGTCTCTCTTGACCCTTTCCAGTACATGGTGTATTTCTTCAACATCATGATGGACAGTAATCAGAGTTCTTTGTCCATTTTCTTGGGCCTCTTTCAACAATCGCTTCAATTCATCGTGTTGTAGCAACTTCCTCACTAGTGAGAGATTCATTCCGATAGGGGTAGGCAGCAAATCTCGAATCAATGTGTAATTAGATTGTAGCAATTGAAAAGACGTAACAGGAGCTGAATAACTGAAGTCACATCCAATGATGTTAGTAAAGTTACAAACACAAAGATTTGAGTTATTACTTATATCTACTGCTATGTCATCTACGAATACAAAAGTACAGGGAGACCTCATGCAAACACACCCTTTCCCAATATATACAAGCACAGTTTCTGGGGTTTCATCAGGTTGTATCTCAAAATGACAAACATTCTGGTTGGTGTCAAGACAAATGTCTTGTGCCTTGAGAGTATTACTCTCACAAATGAATCCTTGTTGATCTCGTGAAATGCATGCTTCAACATCAACAGTTTGCCATTTATTCTCGTTTTGTTGTGCCCACACTCTATGCTCTACCGGATGGAGTATAGCTCCATGGTGATTCAACCCCAGTGCGATGATTGGGTATATGGTGTATACTGAGGCATTGCGTATCGTTAAGACAAAAGCTGTGGCTTTGCTCTCAGTGGGATCATAGGTGAAATTAACCAGATACCACCAGGACTGAAATTTTCTCTCAAACTCAATTGCATTATCCCATATTACTTTTCGAATTTCAGTGGGCAAGGTGCCTTCTTCACCTTCCCTTATAATTGCGGCTGTCATAGATTGCATCCACAGTTGGGCTTGGATACAACTAAGGGCCAAGGAAACATTGTTTGGGGTTGTACCAAGTGCATTTGTGATCAGCTGATGGTCTTTTTCACCTGTTTCCTCCCACTGAGGCAATATATTCGATAAAAGCCATTGGTGATTTCCCAATGCTGATAGAGAGGACTGTAGAGGATGTTTTAATTTGTCTAGATCACTAGTAGTTGTGACTAGTTTGTTTGCAAGTATCTCAGCATCTGTACTATTTAAGACTCCCAGTCCTGTTCCTAAGATACCAGTCACCTCTCTCTTCAGTCGTTGTGAGGTGTCAACAGTTCGCCGGCCTAACCATGCTGACCATCCTGCATAAGATGTACTCAGGAATGGTGAGCAGGTGGGTTTGATCGCAGAGATATTAATCTGCATTGACAATTCTACTCGTTTGAGGGAATATGTTGGGTTAAACGGTATTTGTTGTTGACCTGTGTGTTTAATGGCATAAGGGCCAATGTTAAAGGTGTAAGGAGTTAGACTAATGGAGGGCTGAGTAGCTACACCCTTGAAAGTTTGTGGGGGTGTAGGTTTTGGGTTCATTTCAACAGGTTCAGATGTATTTGAGTCAATCATAAATTCAAATAACAATTCCGTGCCCCTGTAGCCCCAAATACAATATACTATGATAGGTTTGATAAAGGTGAAGTTGTGCCAGCAATCTGAGTTTGGCTCTATAATTTTGTAACAATCAATCAGTGTTATATTTGTCCGGTTTAGTAGAGTCTACATGGATGGTTTCAATTACAGTTGGTCTATGGTGAGCAGACCCATTGATTACTCGGCAGCTAATTTGTATTTTCTTTCCTGGGACGGCTTCAAGCTTAGCCATTTGGAGTGAGTCTTTCCAACTCCATTTATCTCTGGAATATACTTCACTTCCTTGTATGACCAGAGTGGAGAGATTTAAATCCCTCATGTTTTCTAGTGTCTCAGTGCTTGCAGTGTATCGTGACAGTGCATTATCCCAAAGCTCATCATCAAGGGGCAGATTCTTAAGTCCGCTCAATAAGGTGTCATTATCGGGGGTTTCAGATAGTGGCAGTGGAACCAGACTAGTCTGTGGAGTTGAGTCAGGTTCGACTTTATCTATGCTTTGATCTATCTCATGTTTTGAAAACACCTCATTTTCATGTAGGACTACAGTGGCCAGGCTCAATTTTCCTTTTCCTGTTCCTGCCATCGCATTGTGTTTTACATAAGCTTGAGACCACGGCCATTCTGGGTCTCTTTGACTACAAACAACAGGGAGTAAAAAGATAAAACTGAATAGCATCAATTCCATCTGCCAATTCGTCATTCTAAAATTTAGGCCTCCAGATGGCCATACATAACAAAAATAATATTATTGCCAGGATCAATGTCAGGATTCCCTGGAGACACTCGAGGTTAGCGTAGGCCAATGCGTCTGTCCACGTACAGTTCTTCCGAGGTTCCTGTAAGACACAAAGGAAAAGAAAATCTGCTCGGTCTCATTTGACCGACGGGGTTAAAAAGAGGGCGAGATCCACCGGGTGCTGATCCGGTGTATCTTCCCTGAACAGTCTTTGGCTTCCCGTGCATGGGGGTTTTTGGGAGTAGCTAACACCATTGGTACTGTGCCAATTTGAGGCATTTTCACTAACACAGGTTGCCCAGGGTGAAATTGTCCCAGGTATTTTCGTGGTTCATTGGGAACTTTTGGAGTGATGATATCAGCAGATACACAGAAAGCTTTCATTTTAGGACAGCCATCTCCACTCCATCTGTTATTTAATTGATAGATGGCATCATCCAATGGCAAATGCCAACCAGGTTCATGAGTTTTTGCAAAACGCTTAACCAATCCATTGGTGCGTACAACAATGCCATTAGCCTGAGGATAATAGGGAGTATGAAATACCCATCGAATCCCTTCTTCTTTGGCCCAATCTTGTACCACTGTAGCGGTAAAGTGTGAACCGTTATCACTTTGGATTTCCTCAGGAAGGGGAAGTGTGCTGAACCACCCTTTTAGGCCTTTCACTGTGTTGTTCCCGGTAGCTGATTTGAAGCTGGTGGCCATAGCGAGGCCAGAGATAATCTCCACTCCGACTAGGACGTATCTTTTCTCACCTGATGATCTCAAGGGCCCAATATAATCAATTTGCCATGAATGCCACAATGTTTTCTTGTCCCGAATGTGTAAAGGAGGCGCCTTACTCGGATGATCTTTATTGAGTCGTAGGCGACATTGTGAACAGGCGGTTACTACTTGTTCACACAGCTTAACCGACACAGGCCACCCCCGGGCTAGACCTTCCTGATACAGATCAGCACGGCCTGTATGGCCACGCTTAATATGTAACCATTCGAGTAAGCGTTCCCATTCCCGACCATCATCTACAATGTCAATTTGCTGCAACCGCGTGAGGCTATCTACCTGTTGGTTGAATTGAGCAGTGATCGAGTTCGAACGATCATGGCCTTTTACCCAACCAACGTGCAATGTTCTCTGTCCTCCCATTTCCAACAGTTGCTTCCAACTCTCTGTCTCCCAGATTGGGACTCTATTCACCTGCCAATCATTGGCTGCCCAGTGTCCAATCCATTCAGTGGCTCCTTTAAAAACAGCATATGAGTCAGTGTAAATGTAAGTAGCCCCACGTTGTGCAGCTAGTAGGACGGCTCTGAGTTCCCCTACTTGTGCGCTACCTTCTCCTGTTTCAATTGCTCTTTCCCCCGTTGCTACTTCCAGTGCTACGGCCTTGTATTTCCACTTATTGTTCTCACGGTGAGATGACGCATCAGTAAACCACACTCCTGTAAGATCACTGCCTTCTTTCAGAGGAGGTGCTTCTTGGATTGGAGATGGTCTGTTTGGTGGGGATTGGAACAATAGGGCACCATCTATATCCTTCTGGAGCTTGGATACTTTGATACTACCTTCAGAGATTGGCATGATATCATTAATGCCTTCTAAATAAGCATACCACTTTCGAACTGTGGGTTTCTGGGCAATGCCGGCTGGTGGTGCTGTCCCTTTACGGACCACATCTAGGAGACGAAAAGGGCCCCGAACAATCACGCTCTGTTCTCTCCTTATCTGCTCTGCTCGTTGCAATGCTCGCACCAGGGACAGTAAACCCTTCTCTAGGTCTGAATATCTGCTCTCAGTATCATTAAAGGAGTGAGAGCTAAATTCTAATGGTCTCTCCGGTCCTGCTGGTCCCTTTTGCCATAAGTTACAATGAGAACCATGTTCGCTGGACCCCCATTCTACATGGACAGGGTCAGTTGGATGTATGGGGCCAAGTTGTTGGAATAACCTTAGCTCTTTTATTAGCAATTCCAGTGCATTAGTATGTTGTTCAGTCCACTCCCAGGATTTACCTTTTTTGAGCAAACAATAAAGGGGGCGAGCAATGATGGAAAAGCCAGGGATGTGTTTACGCCAATAACTTAAAGTTCCCAGAACTTGCTGTAACTCCTTCGTGCTGGAAGGATTCTGTCCATGTTCTATTTTTTTCAGGGTATCCTGAGGGACAGAAGCAGCTCCCTTAATCCACCAGACCCCCAGGAATTTAACTTCCTGTGCAGTTCCCTGACATTTTGAGTCTGGAATTTCCAATCCCAAATCTGATAATGTTTTTCGGATGTTTTGCATCATGTCTTGTACACTTTCTTGGCTCTCTCCCCCCCTATTAAGATGTCGTCAATATATTGGTATACTGTACATCCCTGTGAAACAGGAATCTCTGATAGCGCTTTAGCTAAAGCATTATGAGCAATGGTGGGGGAATGTTTGTATCCTTGTGGAAGTCGGTTAAAGGTATATTGGACTCCTTTCCACGTGAATGCAAACTGCGCTTTGTCTTGCTCAAGGAGGGGAATCATAAAAAACATGTCTTTTACATCTAAGGCAGCCATCCAAGGATGGGCAGCTCCTTTTATCATTGTCACAATTTCCGCGATACTCGGAACCGCAGCGGTCAGGGGTGCAGCGTTGGCGTTTAACTTTCGGTAATCTACTGTGAAACGCCATTGCCCGGTTGGTTTCTTTACTGGCCACACCGGTGAATTATAAGGCGAGTGAGTCCTCTGAATGATGTTTCTTTTTTCTAAATCTGATACCACCCCGTCTGCTCCTGCAAGTGCAGCTGCAGGCAGTGGGTACTGTCGGACGTTGGTAATTTTAGAGGGAGGCAAAGGTATAGATGTTTCTAATAGGCCCAGTTTAACTGTGTCTAATCCTTTTTTGCGTCCTGCAAAACTCCACGCAGTTCCATCCGGGAATTTCCACATTCGCCCACGCAGCACGTCAAATCCTAGGAGGTTAGAATGTGAGGCACCCACTAACACTTCTGCCCTAGTCATTCGCTGCTCTCCCGGCAACCAGAGGTTAATTTTTGCAGTGGGGCATGTTTTTACCACACCATCAATTCCTGTGAAGTTGACTCTGCGTCGGGTGGGATTTATACCTAGAAGTTGTGCTGTTTCGTTAGTGATTGCAGACATTTGGGCTCCAGTATCAATAATAAAATTTACCAATATCTTCCGGGGTCCAACAGGAATGATAATAACGGGTTCGGAGTCTTTATGAGAGAGCCATTGAATTGCTAGTACCTGCCGGACAGGGTGGCTCACTGCCCTCCCCGGGGATAGGAGTTTTTTGGCTGGGACTCTGTCAAATCAATCAAGTTACGTTCCGGTGCAGAAGGCACAATTTTCTCACGACTTGGGGATTCTCTGGTTAGACTTTTCTCCCCAGCCACATTATTCTTTCTAGTTAGAGATTGGACTAGTGTACGGAGGTCTCCCGTAGGGACACCGTGCAAGAATTGTCGGGGCACCCCTAATTGTAGGGCTTTACGCCACAACTCATTCCGGTCCTTATCAGGCTTAAACCTTTCCTCCGATTTAGGGTTTTTAGTGTGAGTTCGGACTTGGCGAACCTTTCGGGGGTGTTCGGAGGATTTCTCACTAGTTAGGCTGGCCCAGCCCATTCGGCGCCCATATTGATCTATTTCCTGTACATATTCATTCCAGGTGGGCATGTAGTGACGACGGCCCCGCCTATGAGCACCCCGAGCCTCTCGTATACGATCTTGAGTACGAACAAGGAACGGTTTCAGGCAATCGGGAAGACCACGGATGAGAGGGGCTAATCGATCGGGGTCGATAGGGGCTGACATTGGGGATTTCCGAAATTCCTCTCTGTCATACATGGCTTGCAGACAAGCTGCTTTCCGTACAGCCGCAAACAGATCAGAGTAGCCTGTAGCTCTAATCTCTAACGGCTCCCCCCTCTCTCGCGGATCCATACCCCCTGCCCAATAGGCTGCTCGAGCAGTTAGGGAATAATTATGATCCCCAGGCATAGTGGTTAAAAACACTCCTGGTCCCCAAGAGTCTCCTGCTTCTTCCTCACTCAGCATAATTCTGTCCCCCCCTTCAGAAGAAACTCGCCACACGTACTCAACAGCTGACTCTTCTGGTCGCCTCGAATATTTCTCCCTTATTTTTGTTAACTCGGTTGGTGTCCGTGGAACGGTACGCACAGTGGTGTGAATTTCATCATCGTCATCAACCGCAGTTTCAGTTTTAACCAGAGGACGTAAAGGAAAAACTTGGGATTTCAAAGTAAAAGTCCTTTCCTCCTCATCTTCTTCGTCATCCTCACTATTAGACAAAAAATCTCCGGTCTGGGTTCCGGAATTTGGATAACACATTAACTTACGAATCTGTTGGACCTGGGTCAAGGGCTGCATTTTATCTAAGAGCCCAGTCACCCTTTCTAATAATATTTTAAGTTGAGCATTCTGGTTTCCTAAACATTCATTCTCACTCACAAGCTTATCGACGTGAGTTCTTAATTTTTCTCCTGTCTCCTTTTGCAAGGCTAATGATGACTTCAGCACCTCATTCTCCGATTTCAGGGTTGCATATTCTACAGCTGAAATCAGATTAGGAGCAGGGGTTTCTCTAGCTTCTTGTTGTGCACAAGATAAACAGGCGCCTAACACAGCACAAATCACACCCTTGCCTTTCCCCGCTCTGAGCTTCTGTGAAACCCGACACTCTTCAATACGTTCCACCACTTTCTCTTCATCCTTCCAAAATTTTTGGGCCCACTCCTTCCCAGCCTGGGAAGGGGCACAATCATATTTTTGCAGCAGTTTATCCATGGCAATCCTGCCGACTACGCCAAATTCTGTTGCGTGAAACGGGGCCAAGCGGTTTTGGCAGAAGATAAACCCCCTTGCGTTCTAACACTCCTCACCGAGGTGGGAGGCTAGGTGCGGCTAGGTTTAAATTCTGAGTGATGCCCAATTCAGCACTATCAGTCCAATCGCGTTTAATATGTATTAAACTACTACGATTTGGATACACTAATAGTGGACTGCACCTTCAGTCTAGTCGTGCTCCTGAACTAGCACGGCCTCTCTGTAGTTTTGGTCGCGTTCAGTGAGAAAGCGGAACGACTAGCTACTTAAACAGTGCAGTTTATTTAAACAACAGATATACAGGTTCTTTAGGATTGCCGGTGATAAATACACTGTCTGCAAAGCACGTGCAAATAAAGATATTGCTAAGTATACAAACGCGCGACAAAATTATAAACAATACAGCCTGGCTATAAACGTAGGGTAGAGATTCTCTAGAGAAATTTCTAAGTCCCCGAGAAAGCGCTCGGTGTAATCGAAGTCTTACCCAAAGGCGTCCCTATGGGGGGGAAGAAAGGCTCAGCCCGTCGACTGATCCCGGAAATCAGCGGTGGAATTCTTCGCGATGGTGTCTTCCCTGACATCCCCTCTCTCTTGGGCTATTTTTATATTATTTTTTTATCTTCAAAGTGGAGTTTGAGTGACTTTAGTCATACATACTTTTATTATGATTAATGTATTCAAGGAGGAGTGTTCACACCTCGGGGGCGGATAGCCTCCGGGATGGAGGTGTGTTTTGGTACATTGTGGTGAGCAAAGTTCGCACAAAAGGACAGCATTTCATCAACATTTGACGAAAGGTTGGCTCGGGTAGCGTGTAGGCCGCTTATCAGTTCCGTAGTACCATCTCGTCCCCATATCTGCTATTCGTCACAAGGGAAGGCCACGGAACAAGCGTGTTCCGTTCCATCCCTCGTGTAGTTTCGCAAACAGCCTCGCGCAGGGAATCACAGATGTTGCATTCTTCGTGTGCTAGCTGTGGCTGTATTCTACCTCAGAAGCCTCTTGATTTTATGACTTTCCTTAATGTGTGAACAATGCTGTATTTTTGTATTCTTGGCCAATTTAGTAATTATTCCACATAATCCACCCCGTGACTACAGTCACTCAAGCTCCACGATAATCAATACTGATGGGGAATATCACATGTCCTCTTATGGCGAGGGATATCAAGTGCAAATACTTCTTGCGGGGTGATTAAGCGAGTTAAGCGTTTCATCATAATCCAAAGTCTAACATGCAAAACAATTGTCAAAGCAAAGCACAATACAGTGAGTACTAGTAGAACAACAACAGGATGGAGCATCTTGTTAAAAAGTCCTGTAGCTGTCGGTGACCATCCAAAGAGGGTGTCCCACCATTCATGTCCACCGTCTCTCTTGACCCTTTCCAGTACATGGTGTATTTCTTCAACATCATGATGGACAGTAATCAGAGTTCTTTGTCCATTTTCTTGGGCCTCTTTCAACAATCGCTTCAATTCATCGTGTTGTAGCAACTTCCTCACTAGTGAGAGATTCATTCTGATAGGGGTAGGCAGCAAATCTCGAATCAATGTGTAATTAGATTGTAGCAATTGAAAAGACGTAACAGGAGCTGAATAACTGAAGTCACATCCAATGATGTTAGTAAAGTTACAAACACAAAGATTTGAGTTATTACTTATATCTACTGCTATGTCATCTACGAATACAAAAGTACAGGGAGACCTCATGCAAACACACCCTTTCCCAATATATACAAGCACAGTTTCTGGGGTTTCATCAGGTTGTATCTCAAAATGACAAACATTCTGGTTGGTGTCAAGACAAATGTCTTGTGCCTTGAGAGTATTACTCTCACAAATGAATCCTTGTTGATCTCGTGAAATGCATGCTTCAACATCAACAGTTTGCCATTTATTCTCGTTTTGTTGTGCCCACACTCTATGCTCTACCGGATGGAGTATAGCTCCATGGTGATTCAACCCCAGTGCGATGATTGGGTATATGGTGTATACTGAGGCATTGCGTATCGTTAAGACAAAAGCTGTGGCTTTGCTCTCAGTGGGGTCATAGGTGAAATTAACCAGATACCACCAGGATTGAAATTTTCTCTCAAACTCAATTGCATTATCCCATATTACTTTTCGAATTTCAGTGGGCAAGGTGCCTTCTTCACCTTCCCTTATAATTGCGGCTGTCATAGATTGCATCCACAGTTGGGCTTGGATACAACTAAGGGCCAAGGAAACATTGTTTGGGGTTGTACCAAGTGCATTTGTGATCAGCTGATGGTCTTTTTCACCTGTTTCCTCCCACTGAGGCAATATATTCGATAAAAGCCATTGGTGATTTCCCAATGCTGATAGAGAGGACTGTAGAGGATGTTTTAATTTGTCTAGATCACTAGTAGTTGTGACTAGTTTGTTTGCAAGTATCTCAGCATCTGTACTATTTAAGACTCCCAGTCCTGTTCCTAAGATACCAGTCACCTCTCTCTTCAGTCGTTGTGAGGTGTCAACAGTTCGCCGGCCTAACCATGCTGACCATCCTGCATAAGATGTACTCAGGAATGGTGAGCAGGTGGGTTTGATCGCAGAGATATTAATCTGCATTGACAATTCTACTCGTTTGAGGGAATATGTTGGGTTAAACGGTATTTGTTGTTGACCTGTGTGTTTAATGGCATAAGGGCCAATGTTAAAGGTGTAAGGAGTTAGACTAATGGAGGGCTGAGTAGCTACACCCTTGAAAGTTTGTGGGGGTGTAGGTTTTGGGTTCATTTCAACAGGTTCAGATGTATTTGAGTCAATCATAAATTCAAATAACAATTCCGTGCCCCTGTAGCCCCAAATACAATATACTATGATAGGTTTGATAAAGGTGAAGTTGTGCCAGCAATCTGAGTTTGGCTCTATAATTTTGTAACAATCAATCAGTGTTATATTTGTCCGGTTTAGTAGAGTCTACATGGATGGTTTCAATTACAGTTGGTCTATGGTGAGCAGACCCATTGATTACTCGGCAGCTAATTTGTATTTTCTTTCCTGGGACGGCTTCAAGCTTAGCCATTTGGAGTGAGTCTTTCCAACTCCATTTATCTCTGGAATATACTTCACTTCCTTGTATAACCAGAGTGGAGAGATTTAAATCCCTCATGTTTTCTAGTGTCTCAGTGCTTGCAGTGTATCGTGACAGTGCATTATCCCAAAGCTCATCATCAAGGGGCAGATTCTTAAGTCCGCTCAATAAGGTGTCATTATCGGGGGTTTCAGATAGTGGCAGTGGAACCAGACTAGTCTGTGGAGTTGAGTCAGGTTCGACTTTATCTATGCTTTGATCTATCTCATGTTTTGAAAACACCTCATTTTCATGTAGGACTACAGTGGCCAGGCTCAATTTTCCTTTTCCTGTTCCTGCCATCGCATTGTGTTTTACATAAGCTTGAGACCACGGCCATTCTGGGTCTCTTTGACTACAAACAACAGGGAGTAAAAAGATAAAACTGAATAGCATCAATTCCATCTGCCAATTCGTCATTCTAAAATTTAGGCCTCCAGATGGCCATACATAACAAAAATAATATTATTGCCAGGATCAATGTCAGGATTCCCTGGAGACACTCGAGGTTAGCGTAGGCCAATGCGTCTGTCCACGTACAGTTCTTCCGAGGTTCCTGTAAGACACAAAGGAAAAGAAAATCTGCTCGGTCTCATTTGACCGACGGGGTTAAAAAGAGGGCGAGATCCACCGGGTGCTGATCCGGTGTATCTTCCCTGAACAGTCTTTGGCTTCCCGTGCATGGGGGTTTTTGGGAGTAGCTAACACCATTGGTACTGTGCCAATTTGAGGCATTTTCACTAACACAGGTTGCCCAGGGTGAAATTGTCCCAGGTATTTTCGTGGTTCATTGGGAACTTTTGGAGTGATGATATCAGCAGATACACAGAAAGCTTTCATTTTAGGACAGCCATCTCCACTCCATCTGTTATTTAATTGATAGATGGCATCATCCAATGGCAAATGCCAACCAGGTTCATGAGTTTTTGCAAAACGCTTAACCAATCCATTGGTGCGTTCAACAATGCCATTAGCCTGAGGATAATAGGGAGTATGAAATACCCATCGAATCCCTTCTTCTTTGGCCCAATCTTGTACCACTGTAGCGGTAAAGTGTGAACCGTTATCACTTTGGATTTCCTCAGGAAGGGGAAGTGTGCTGAACCACCCTTTTAGGCCTTTCACTGTGTTGTTCCCGGTAGCTGATTTGAAGCTGGTGGCCATAGCGAGGCCAGAGATAATCTCCACTCCGACTAGGACGTATCTTTTCTCACCTGATGATCTCAAGGGCCCAATATAATCAATTTGCCATGAATGCCACAATGTTTTCTTGTCCCGAATGTGTAAAGGAGGCGCCTTACTCGGATGATCTTTATTGAGTCGTAGGCGACATTGTGAACAGGCGGTTACTACTTGTTCACACAGCTTAACCGACACAGGCCACCCCCGGGCTAGACCTTCCTGATACAGATCAGCACGGCCTGTATGGCCACGCTTAATATGTAACCATTCGAGTAAGCGTTCCCATTCCCGACCATCATCTACAATGTCAATTTGCTGCAACCGCGTGAGGCTATCTACCTGTTGGTTGAATTGAGCAGTGATCGAGTTCGAACGATCATGGCCTTTTACCCAACCAACGTGCAATGTTCTCTGTCCTCCCATTTCCAACAGTTGCTTCCAACTCTCTGTCTCCCAGATTGGGACTCTATTCACCTGCCAATCATTGGCTGCCCAGTGTCCAATCCATTCAGTGGCTCCTTTAAAAACAGCATATGAGTCAGTGTAAATGTAAGTAGCCCCACGTTGTGCAGCTAGTAGGACGGCTCTGAGTTCCCCTACTTGTGCGCTACCTTCTCCTGTTTCAATTGCTCTTTCCCCCGTTGCTACTTCCAGTGCTACGGCCTTGTATTTCCACTTATTGTTCTCACGGTGAGATGACGCATCAGTAAACCACACTCCTGTAAGATCACTGCCTTCTTTCAGAGGAGGTGCTTCTTGGATTGGAGATGGTCTGTTTGGTGGGGATTGGAACAATAGGGCACCATCTATATCCTTCTGGAGCTTGGATACTTTGATACTACCTTCAGAGATTGGCATGATATCATTAATGCCTTCTAAATAAGCATACCACTTTCGAACTGTGGGTTTCTGGGCAATGCCGGCTGGTGGTGCTGTCCCTTTACGGACCACATCTAGGAGACGAAAAGGGCCCCGAACAATCACGCTCTGTTCTCTCCTTATCTGCTCTGCTCGTTGCAATGCTCGCACCAGGGACAGTAAACCCTTCTCTAGGTCTGAATATCTGCTCTCAGTATCATTAAAGGAGTGAGAGCTAAATTCTAATGGTCTCTCCGGTCCTGCTGGTCCCTTTTGCCATAAGTTACAATGAGAACCATGTTCGCTGGACCCCCATTCTACATGGACAGGGTCAGTTGGATGTATGGGGCCAAGTTGTTGGAATAACCTTAGCTCTTTTATTAGCAATTCCAGTGCATTAGTATGTTGTTCAGTCCACTCCCAGGATTTACCTTTTTTGAGCAAACAATAAAGGGGGCGAGCAATGATGGAAAAGCCAGGGATGTGTTTACGCCAATAACTTAAAGTTCCCAGAACTTGCTGTAACTCCTTCGTGCTGGAAGGATTCTGTCCATGTTCTATTTTTTTCAGGGTATCCTGAGGGACAGAAGCAGCTCCCTTAATCCACCAGACCCCCAGGAATTTAACTTCCTGTGCAGGTCCCTGACATTTTGAGTCTGGAATTTCCAATCCCAAATCTGATAATGTTTTTCGGATGTTTTGCATCATGTCTTGTACACTTTCTTGGCTCTCTCCCCCCCTATTAAGATGTCGTCAATATATTGGTATACTGTACATCCCTGTGAAACAGGAATCTCTGATAGCGCTTTAGCTAAAGCATTATGAGCAATGGTGGGGGAATGTTTGTATCCTTGTGGAAGTCGGTTAAAGGTATATTGGACTCCTTTCCACGTGAATGCAAACTGCGCTTTGTCTTGCTCAAGGAGGGGAATCATAAAAAACATGTCTTTTACATCTAAGGCAGCCATCCAAGGATGGGCAGCTCCTTTTATCATTGTCACAATTTCCGCGATACTCGGAACCGCAGCGGTCAGGGGTGCAGCGTTGGCGTTTAACTTTCGGTAATCTACTGTGAAACGCCATTGCCCGGTTGGTTTCTTTACTGGCCACACCGGTGAATTATAAGGCGAGTGAGTCCTCTTAATGATGTTTCTTTTTTCTAAATCTGATACCACCCCGTCTGCTCCTGCAAGTGCAGCTGCAGGCAGTGGGTACTGTCGGACGTTGGTAATTTTAGAGGGAGGCAAAGGTATAGATGTTTCTAATAGGCCCAGTTTAACTGTGTCTAATCCTTTTTTGCGTCCTGCAAAACTCCACACAGTTCCATCCGGGAATTTCCACATTCGCCCACGCAGCACGTCAAATCCTAGGAGGTTAGAATGTGAGGCACCCACTAACACTTCTGCCCTAGTCATTCGCTGCTCTCCCGGCAACCAGAGGTTAATTTTTGCAGTGGGGCATGTTTTTACCACACCATCAATTCCTGTGAAGTTGACTCTGCGTCGGGTGGGATTTATACCTAGAAGTTGTGCTGTTTCGTTAGTGATTGCAGACATTTGGGCTCCAGTATCAATAATAAAATTTACCAATATCTTCCGGGGTCCAACAGGAATGATAATAACGGGTTCGGAGTCTTTATGAGAGAGCCATTGAATTGCTAGTACCTGCCGGACAGGGTGGCTCACTGCCCTCCCCGGGGATAGGAGTTTTTTGGCTGGGACTCTGTCAAATCAATCAAGTTACGTTCCGGTGCAGAAGGCACAATTTTCTCACGACTTGGGGATTCTCTGGTTAGACTTTTCTCCCCAGCCACATTATTCTTTCTAGTTAGAGATTGGACTAGTGTATGGAGGTCTCCCGTAGGGACACCGTGCAAGAATTGTCGGGGCACCCCTAATTGTAGGGCTTTATGCGACAACTCATTCCGGTCCTTATCAGGCTTAAACCTTTCCTCCGATTTAGGGTTTTTAGTGTGAGTTCGGACTTGGCGAACCTTTCGGGGGTGTTCGGAGGATTTCTCACTAGTTAGGCTGGCCCAGCCCATTCGGCGCCCATATTGATCTATTTCCTGTACATATTCATTCCAGGTGGGCATGTAGTGACGACGGCCCCGCCTATGAGCACCCCGAGCCTCTCGTATACGATCTTGAGTACGAACAAGGAACGGTTTCAGGCAATCGGGAAGACCACGGATGAGAGGGGCTAATCGATCGGGGTCGATAGGGGCTGACATTGGGGATTTCCGAAATTCCTCTCTGTCATACATGGCTTGCAGACAAGCTGCTTTCCGTACAGCCGCAAACAGATCAGAGTAGCCTGTAGCTCTAATCTCTAACGGCTCCCCCCTCTCTCGCGGATCCATACCCCCTGCCCAATAGGCTGCTCGAGCAGTTAGGGAATAATTATGATCCCCAGGCATAGTGGTTAAAAACACTCCTGATCCCCAAGAGTCTCCTGCTTCTTCCTCACTCAGCATAATTCTGTCCCCCCCTTCAGAAGAAACTCGCCACACGTACTCAACAGCTGACTCTTCTGGTCGCCTCGAATATTTCTCCCTTATTTTTGTTAACTCGGTTGGTGTCCGTGGAACGGTACGCACAGTGGTGTGAATTTCATCATCGTCATCAACCGCAGCTTCAGTTTTAACCAGAGGACGTAAAGGAAAAACTTGGGATTTCAAAGTAAAAGTCCTTTCCTCCTCATCTTCTTCGTCATCCTCGCTATTAGACAAAAAATCTCCGGTCTGGGTTCCGGAATTTGGATAACACATTAACTTACGAATCTGTTGGACCTGGGTCAAGGGCTGCATTTTATCTAAGAGCCCAGTCACCCTTTCTAATAATATTTTAAGTTGAGCATTCTGGTTTCCTAAACATTCATTCTCACTCACAAGCTTATCGACGTGAGTTCTTAATTTTTCTCCTGCCTCCTTTTGCAAGGCTAATGATGACTTCAGCACCTCATTCTCCGATTTCAGGGTTGCATATTCTACAGCTGAAATCAGATTAGGAGCAGGGGTTTCTCTAGCTTCTTGTTGTGCACAAGATAAACAGGCGCCTAACACAGCACAAATCACACCCTTGCCTTTCCCCGCTCTGAGCTTCTGTGAAACCCGACACTCTTCAATACGTTCCACCACTTTCTCTTCATCCTTCCAAAATTTTTGGGCCCACTCCTTCCCAGCCTGGGAAGGGGCACAATCATATTTTTGCAGCAGTTTATCCATGGCAATCCTGCCGACTACGCCAAATTCTGTTGCGTGAAACGGGGCCAAGCGGTTTTGGCAGAAGATAAACCCCCTTGCGTTCTAACACTCCTCACCGAGGTGGGAGGCTAGGTGCGGCTAGGTTTAAATTCTGAGTGATGCCCAATTCAGCACTATCAGTCCAATCGCGTTTAATATGTATTAAACTACTACGATTTGGATACACTAATAGTGGACTGCACCTTCAGTCTAGTCGTGCTCCTGAACTAGCACGGCCTCTCTGTAGTTTTGGTCGCGTTCAGTGAGAAAGCGGAACGACTAGCTACTTAAACAGTGCAGTTTATTTAAACAACAGATATACAGGTTCTTTAGGATTGCCGGTGATAAATACACTGTCTGCAAAGCACGTGCAAATAAAGATATTGCTAAGTATACAAACGCGCGACAAAATTATAAACGATACAGCCTGGCTATAAACGTAGGGTAGAGATTCTCTAGAGAAATTTCTAAGTCCCCGAGAAAGCGCTCGGTGTAATCGAAGTCTTACCCAAAGGCGTCCCTATGGGGGGGAAGAAAGGCTCAGCCCGTCGACTGATCCCGGAAATCAGCGGTGGAATTCTTCGCGATGGTGTCTTCCCTGACATCCCCTCTCTCTTGGGCTATTTTTATATTATTTTTTTATCTTCAAAGTGGAGTTTGAGTGACTTTAGTCATACATACTTTTATTATGATTAATGTATTCAAGGAGGAGTGTTCACACCTCGGGGGCGGATAGCCTCCGGGATGGAGGTGTGTTTTGGTACATTGTGGTGAGCAAAGTTCGCACAAAAGGACAGCATTTCATCAACATTTGACGAAATGTTGGCTCGGGTAGCTTGTAGGCCGCTTATCAGTTCCGTAGTACCATCTCGTCCCCATATCTGCTATTCGTCACAAGGGAAGGCCACGGAACAAGCGTGTTCCGTTCCATCCCTCGTGTAGTTTCGCAAACAACCTCGCGCAGGGAATCACAGATGTTGCATTCTTCGTGTGCTAGCTGTGGCTGTATTCTACCTCAGAAGCCTCTTGATTTTATGACTTTCCTTAATGTGTGAACAATGCTGTATTTTTGTATTCTTGGCCAATTTAGTAATTATTCCACATAATCCACCCCGTGACTACAGTCACTCAAGCTCCACGATAATCAATACTGATGGGGAATATCACATGTCCTCTTATGGCGAGGGATATCAAGTGCAAATACTTCTTGCGGGGTGATTAAGCGAGTTAAGCGTTTCATCATAATCCAAAGTCTAACATGCAAAACAATTGTCAAAGCAAAGCACAATACAGTGAGTACTAGTAGAACAACAACAGGATGGAGCATCTTGTTAAAAAGTCCTGTAGCTGTCGGTGACCATCCAAAGAGGGTGTCCCACCATTCATGTCCACCGTCTCTCTTGACCCTTTCCAGTACATGGTGTATTTCTTCAACATCATGATGGACAGCAATCAGAGTTCTTTGTCCATTTTCTTGGGCCTCTTTCAACAATCGCTTCAATTCATCGTGTTGTAGCAACTTCCTCACTAGTGAGAGATTCATTCCGATAGGGGTAGGCAGCAAATCTCGAATCAATGTGTAATTAGATTGTAGCAATTGAAAAGACGTAACAGGAGCTGAATAACTGAAGTCACATCCAATGATGTTAGTAAAGTTACAAACACAAAGATTTGAGTTATTACTTATATCTACTGCTATGTCATCTACGAATACAAAAGTACAGGGAGACCTCATGCAAACACACCCTTTCCCAATATATACAAGCACAGTTTCTGGGGTTTCATCAGGTTGTATCTCAAAATGACAAACATTCTGGTTGGTGTCAAGACAAATGTCTTGTGCCTTGAGAGTATTACTCTCACAAATGAATCCTTGTTGATCTCGTGAAATGCATGCTTCAACATCAACAGTTTGCCATTTATTCTCGTTTTGTTGTGCCCACACTCTATGCTCTACCGGATGGAGTATAGCTCCATGGTGATTCAACCCCAGTGCGATGATTGGGTATATGGTGTATACTGAGGCATTGCGTATCGTTAAGACAAAAGCTGTGGCTTTGCTCTCAGTGGGATCATAGGTGAAATTAACCAGATACCACCAGGATTGAAATTTTCTCTCAAACTCAATTGCATTATCCCATATTACTTTTCGAATTTCAGTGGGCAAGGTGCCTTCTTCACCTTCCCTTATAATTGCGGCTGTCATAGATTGCATCCACAGTTGGGCTTGGATACAACTAAGGGCCAAGGAAACATTGTTTTGGGTTGTACCAAGTGCATTTGTGATCAGCTGATGGTCTTTTTCACCTGTTTCCTCCCACTGAGGCAATATATTCGATAAAAGCCATTGGTGATTTCCCAATGCTGGTAGAGAGGACTGTAGAGGATGTTTTAATTTGTCTAGATCACTAGTAGTTGTGACTAGTTTGTTTGCAAGTATCTCAGCATCTGTACTATTTAAGACTCCCAGTCCTGTTCCTAAGATACCAGTCACCTCTCTCTTCAGTCGTTGTGAGGTGTCAACAGTTCGCCGGCCTAACCATGCTGACCATCCTGCATAAGATGTACTCAGGAATGGTGAGCAGGTGGGTTTGATCGCAGAGATATTAATCTGCATTGACAATTCTACTCGTTTGAGGGAATATGTTGGGTTAAACGGTATTTGTTGTTGACCTGTGTGTTTAATGGCATAAGGGCCAATGTTAAAGGTGTAAGGAGTTAGACTAATGGAGGGCTGAGTAGCTACACCCTTGAAAGTTTGTGGGGGTGTAGGTTTTGGGTTCATTTCAACAGGTTCAGATGTATTTGAGTCAATCATAAATTCAAATAACAATTCCGTGCCCCTGTAGCCCCAAATACAATATACTATGATAGGTTTGATAAAGGTGAAGTTGTGCCAGCAATCTGAGTTTGGCTCTATAATTTTGTAACAATCAATCAGTGTTATATTTGTCCGGTTTAGTAGAGTCTACATGGATGGTTTCAATTACAGTTGGTCTATGGTGAGCAGACCCATTGATTACTCGGCAGCTAATTTGTATTTTCTTTCCTGGGACGGCTTCAAGCTTAGCCATTTGGAGTGAGTCTTTCCAACTCCATTTATCTCTGGAATATACTTCACTTCCTTGTATAACCAGAGTGGAGAGATTTAAATCCCTCATGTTTTCTAGTGTCTCAGTGCTTGCAGTGTATCGTGACAGTGCATTATCCCAAAGCTCATCATCAAGGGGCAGATTCTTAAGTCCGCTCAATAAGGTGTCATTATCGGGGGTTTCAGATAGTGGCAGTGGAACCAGACTAGTCTGTGGAGTTGAGTCAGGTTCGACTTTATCTATGCTTTGATCTATCTCATGTTTTGAAAACACCTCATTTTCATGTAGGACTACAGTGGCCAGGCTCAATTTTCCTTTTCCTGTTCCTGCCATCGCATTGTGTTTTACATAAGCTTGAGACCACGGCCATTCTGGGTCTCTTTGACTACAAACAACAGGGAGTAAAAAGATAAAACTGAATAGCATCAATTCCATCTGCCAATTCGTCATTCTAAAATTTAGGCCTCCAGATGGCCATACATAACAAAAATAATATTATTGCCAGGATCAATGTCAGGATTCCCTGGAGACACTCGAGGTTAGCGTAGGCCAATGCGTCTGTCCACGTACAGTTCTTCCGAGGTTCCTGTAAGACACAAAGGAAAAGAAAATCTGCTCGGTCTCATTTGACCGACGGGGTTAAAAAGAGGGCGAGATCCACCGGGTGCTGATCCGGTGTATCTTCCCTGAACAGTCTTTGGCTTCCCGTGCATGGGGGTTTTTGGGAGTAGCTAACACCATTGGTACTGTGCCAATTTGAGGCATTTTCACTAACACAGGTTGCCCAGGGTGAAATTGTCCTAGGTATTTTCGTGGTTCATTGGGAACTTTTGGAGTGATGATATCAGCAGATACACAGAAAGCTTTCATTTTAGGACAGCCATCTCCACTCCATCTGTTATTTAATTGATAGATGGCATCATCCAATCGCAAATGCCAACCAGGTTCATGAGTTTTTGCAAAACGCTTAACCAATCCATTGGTGCGTTCAACAATGCCATTAGCCTGAGGATAATAGGGAGTATGAAATACCCATCGAATCCCTTCTTCTTTGGCCCAATCTTGTACCACTGTAGCGGTAAAGTGTGAACCGTTATCACTTTGGATTTCCTCAGGAAGGGGAAGTGTGCTGAACCACCCTTTTAGGCCTTTCACTGTGTTGTTCCCGGTAGCTGATTTGAAGCTGGTGGCCATAGCGAGGCCAGAGATAATCTCCACTCCGACTAGGACGTATCTTTTCTCACCTGATGATCTCAAGGGCCCAATATAATCAATTTGCCATGAATGCCACAATGTTTTCTTGTCCTGAATGTGTAAAGGAGGCGCCTTACTCGGATGATCTTTATTGAGTCGTAGGCGACATTGTGAACAGGCGGTTACTACTTGTTCACACAGCTTAACCGACACAGGCCACCCCCGGGCTAGACCTTCCTGATACAGATCAGCACGGCCTGTATGGCCACGCTTAATATGTAACCATTCGAGTAAGCGTTCCCATTCCCGACCATCATCTACAATGTCAATTTGCTGCAACCGCGTGAGGCTATCTACCTGTTGGTTGAATTGAGCAGTGATCGAGTTCGAACGATCATGGCCTTTTACCCAACCAATGTGCAATGTTCTCTGTCCTCCCATTTCCAACAGTTGCTTCCAACTCTCTGTCTCCCAGATTGGGACTCTATTCACCTGCCAATCATTGGCTGCCCAGTGTCCAATCCATTCAGTGGCTCCTTTAAAAACAGCATATGAGTCAGTGTAAATGTAAGTAGCCCCACGTTGTGCAGCTAGTAGGACGGCTCTGAGTTCCCCTACTTGTGCGCTACCTTCTCCTGTTTCAATTGCTCTTTCCCCCGTTGCTACTTCCAGTGCTACGGCCTTGTATTTCCACTTATTGTTCTCACGGTGAGATGACGCATCAGTAAACCACACTCCTGTAAGATCACTGCCTTCTTTCAGAGGAGGTGCTTCTTGGATTGGAGATGGTCTGTTTGGTGGGGATTGGAACAATAGGGCACCATCTATATCCTTCTGGAGCTTGGATACTTTGATACTACCTTCAGAGATTGGCATGATATCATTAATGCCTTCTAAATAAGCATACCACTTTCGAACTGTGGGTTTCTGGGCAATGCCGGCTGGTGGTGCTGTCCCTTTACGGACCACATCTAGGAGACGAAAAGGGCCCCGAACAATCACGCTCTGTTCTCTCCTTATCTGCTCTGCTCGTTGCAATGCTCGCACCAGGGACAGTAAACCCTTCTCTAGGTCTGAATATCTGCTCTCAGTATCATTAAAGGAGTGAGAGCTAAATTCTAATGGTCTCTCCGGTCCTGCTGGTCCCTTTTGCCATAAGTTACAATGAGAACCATGTTCGCTGGACCCCCATTCTACATGGACAGGGTCAGTTGGATGTATGGGGCCAAGTTGTTGGAATAACCTTAGCTCTTTTATTAGCAATTCCAGTGCATTAGTATGTTGTTCAGTCCACTCCCAGGATTTACCTTTTTTGAGCAAACAATAAAGGGGGCGAGCAATGATGGAAAAGCCAGGGATGTGTTTACGCCAATAACTTAAAGTTCCCAGAACTTGCTGTAACTCCTTCGTGCTGGAAGGATTCTGTCCATGTTCTATTTTTTTCAGGGTATCCTGAGGGACAGAAGCAGCTCCCTTAATCCACCAGACCCCCAGGAATTTAACTTCCTGTGCAGGTCCCTGACATTTTGAGTCTGGAATTTCCAATCCCAAATCTGATAATGTTTTTCGGATGTTTTGCATCATGTCTTGTACACTTTCTTGGCTCTCTCCCCCCCTATTAAGATGTCGTCAATATATTGGTATACTGTACATCCCTGTGAAACAGGAATCTCTGATAGCGCTTTAGCTAAAGCATTATGAGCAATGGTGGGGGAATGTTTGTATCCTTGTGGAAGTCGGTTAAAGGTATATTGGACTCCTTTCCACGTGAATGCAAACTGCGCTTTGTCTTGCTCAAGGAGGGGAATCATAAAAAACATGTCTTTTACATCTAAGGCAGCCATCCAAGGATGGGCAGCTCCTTTTATCATTGTCACAATTTCCGCGATACTCGGAACCGCAGCGGTCAGGGGTGCAGTGTTGGCGTTTAACTTTCGGTAATCTACTGTGAAACGCCATTGCCCGGTTGGTTTCTTTACTGGCCACACCGGTGAATTATAAGGCGAGTGAGTCCTCTTAATGATGTTTCTTTTTTCTAAATCTGATACCACCCCGTCTGCTCCTGCAAGTGCAGCTGCAGGCAGTGGGTACTGTCGGACGTTGGTAATTTTAGAGGGAGGCAAAGGTATAGATGTTTCTAATAGGCCCAGTTTAACTGTGTCTAATCCTTTTTTGCGTCCTGCAAAACTCCACGCAGTTCCATCCGGGAATTTCCACATTCGCCCACGCAGCACGTCAAATCCTAGGAGGTTAGAATGTGAGGCACCCACTAACACTTCTGCCCTAGTCATTCGCTGCTCTCCCGGCAACCAGAGGTTAATTTTTGCAGTGGGGCATGTTTTTACCACACCACCAATTCCTGTGAAGTTGACTCTGCGTCGGGTGGGATTTATACCTAGAAGTTGTGCTGTTTCGTTAGTGATTGCAGACATTTGGGCTCCAGTATCAATAATAAAATTTACCAATATCTTCCGGGGTCCAACAGGAATGATAATAACGGGTTCGGAGTCTTTATGAGAGAGCCATTGAATTGCTAGTACCTGCCGGACAGGGTGGCTCACTGCCCTCCCCGGGGATAGGAGTTTTTTGGCTGGGACTCTGTCAAATCAATCAAGTTACGTTCCGGTGCAGAAGGCACAATTTTCTCACGACTTGGGGATTCTCTGGTTAGACTTTTCTCCCCAGCCACATTATTCTTTCTAGTTAGAGATTGGACTAGTGTACGGAGGTCTCCCGTAGGGACACCGTGCAAGAATTGTCGGGGCACCCCTAATTGTAGGGCTTTACGCCACAACTCATTCCGGTCCTTATCAGGCTTAAACCTTTCCTCCGATTTAGGGTTTTTAGTGTGAGTTCGGACTTGGCGAACCTTTCGGGGGTGTTCGGAGGATTTCTCACTAGTTAGGCTGGCCCAGCCCATTCGGCGCCCATATTGATCTATTTCCTGTACATATTCATTCCAGGTGGGCATGTAGTGACGACGGCCCCGCCTATGAGCACCCTGAGCCTCTCGTATACGATCTTGAGTACGAACAAGGAACGGTTTCAGGCAATCGGGAAGACCACGGATGAGAGGGGCTAATCGATCGGGGTCGATAGGGGCTGACATTGGGGATTTCCGAAATTCCTCTCTGTCATACATGGCTTGCAGACAAGCTGCTTTCCGTACAGCCGCAAACAGATCAGAGTAGCCTGTAGCTCTAATCTCTAACGGCTCCCCCCTCTCTCGCGGATCCATACCCCCTGCCCAATAGGCTGCTCGAGCAGTTAGGGAATAATTATGATCCCCAGGCATAGTGGTTAAAAACACTCCTGGTCCCCAAGAGTCTCCTGCTTCTTCCTCACTCAGCATAATTCTGTCCCCCCCTTCAGAAGAAACTCGCCACACGTACTCAACAGCTGACTCTTCTGGTCGCCTCGAATATTTCTCCCTTATTTTTGTTAACTCGGTTGGTGTCCGTGGAACGGTACGCACAGTGGTGTGAATTTCATCATCGTCATCAACCGCAGCTTCAGTTTTAACCAGAGGACGTAAAGGAAAAACTTGGGATTTCAAAGTAAAAGTCCTTTCCTCCTCATCTTCTTCGTCATCCTCACTATTAGACAAAAAATCTCCGGTCTGGGTTCCGGAATTTGGATAACACATTAACTTACGAATCTGTTGGACCTGGGTCGAGGGCTGCATTTTATCTAAGAGCCCAGTCACCCTTTCTAATAATATTTTAAGTTGAGCATTCTGGTTTCCTAAACATTCATTCTCACTCACAAGCTTATCGACGTGAGTTCTTAATTTTTCTCCTGCCTCCTTTTGCAAGGCTAATGATGACTTCAGCACCTCATTCTCCGATTTCAGGGTTGCATATTCTACAGCTGAAATCAGATTAGGAGCAGGGGTTTCTCTAGCTTCTTGTTGTGCACAAGATAAACAGGCGCCTAACACAGCACAAATCACACCCTTGCCTTTCCCCGCTCTGAGCTTCTGTGAAACCCGACACTCTTCAATACGTTCCACCACTTTCTCTTCATCCTTCCAAAATTTTTGGGCCCACTCCTTCCCAGCCTGGGAAGGGGCACAATCATATTTTTGCAGCAGTTTATCCATGGCAATCCTGCCGACTACGCCAAATTCTGTTGCGTGAAACGGGGCCAAGCGGTTTTGGCAGAAGATAAACCCCCTTGCGTTCTAACACTCCTCACCGAGGTGGGAGGCTAGGTGCGGCTAGGTTTAAATTCTGAGTGATGCCCAATTCAGCACTATCAGTCCAATCGCGTTTAATATGTATTAAACTACTACGATTTGGATACACTAATAGTGGACTGCACCTTCAGTCTAGTCGTGCTCCTGAACTAGCACGGCCTCTCTGTAGTTTTGGTCGCGTTCAGTGAGAAAGCGGAACGACTAGCTACTTAAACAGTGCAGTTTATTTAAACAACAGATATACAGGTTCTTTAGGATTGCCGGTGATAAATACACTGTCTGCAAAGCACGTGCAAATAAAGATATTGCTAAGTATACAAACGCGCGACAAAATTATAAACGATACAGCCTGGCTATAAACGTAGGGTAGAGATTCTCTAGAGAAATTTCTAAGTCCCCGAGAAAGCGCTCGGTGTAATCGAAGTCTTACCCAAAGGCGTCCCTATGGGGGGGAAGAAAGGCTCAGCCCGTCGACTGATCCCGGAAATCAGCGGTGGAATTCTTCGCGATGGTGTCTTCCCTGACATCCCCTCTCTCTTGGGCTATTTTTATATTATTTTTTTATCTTCAAAGTGGAGTTTGAGTGACTTTAGTCATACATACTTTTATTATGATTAATGTATTCAAGGAGGAGTGTTCACACCTCGGGGGCGGATAGCCTCCGGGATGGAGGTGTGTTTTGGTACATTGTGGTGAGCAAAGTTCGCACAAAAGGACAGCATTTCATCAACATTTGACGAAAGGTTGGCTCGGGTAGCGTGTAGGCCGCTTATCAGTTCCGTAGTACCATCTCGTCCCCATATCTGCTATTCGTCACAAGGGAAGGCCACGGAACAAGCGTGTTCCGTTCCATCCCTCGTGTAGTTTCGCAAACAACCTCGCGCAGGGAATCACAGATGTTGCATTCTTCGTGTGCTAGCTGTGGCTGTATTCTACCTCAGAAGCCTCTTGATTTTATGACTTTCCTTAATGTGTGAACAATGCTGTATTTTTGTATTCTTGGCCAATTTAGTAATTATTCCACATAATCCACCCCGTGACTACAGTCACTCAAGCTCCACGATAATCAATACTGATGGGGAATATCACATGTCCTCTTATGGCGAGGGATATCAAGTGCAAATACTTCTTGCGGGGTGATTAAGCGAGTTAAGCGTTTCATCATAATCCAAAGTCTAACATGCAAAACAATTGTCAAAGCAAAGCACAATACAGTGAGTACTAGTAGAACAACAACAGGATGGAGCATCTTGTTAAAAAGTCCTGTAGCTGTCGGTGACCATCCAAAGAGGGTGTCCCACCATTCATGTCCACCGTCTCTCTTGACCCTTTCCAGTACATGGTGTATTTCTTCAACATCATGATGGACAGTAATCAGAGTTCTTTGTCCATTTTCTTGGGCCTCTTTCAACAATCGCTTCAATTCATCGTGTTGTAGCAACTTCCTCACTAGTGAGAGATTCATTCCGATAGGGGTAGGCAGCAAATCTCGAATCAATGTGTAATTAGATTGTAGCAATTGAAAAGACGTAACAGGAGCTGAATAACTGAAGTCACATCCAATGATGTTAGTAAAGTTACAAACACAAAGATTTGAGTTATTACTTATATCTACTGCTATGTCATCTACGAATACAAAAGTACAGGGAGACCTCATGCAAACACACCCTTTCCCAATATATACAAGCACAGTTTCTGGGGTTTCATCAGGTTGTATCTCAAAATGACAAACATTCTGGTTGGTGTCAAGACAAATGTCTTGTGCCTTGAGAGTATTACTCTCACAAATGAATCCTTGTTGATCTCGTGAAATGCATGCTTCAACATCAACAGTTTGCCATTTATTCTCGTTTTGTTGTGCCCACACTCTATGCTCTACCGGATGGAGTATAGCTCCATGGTGATTCAACCCCAGTGCGATGATTGGGTATATGGTGTATACTGAGGCATTGCGTATCGTTAAGACAAAAGCTGTGGCTTTGCTCTCAGTGGGATCATAGGTGAAATTAACCAGATACCACCAGGATTGAAATTTTCTCTCAAACTCAATTGCATTATCCCATATTACTTTTCGAATTTCAGTGGGCAAGGTGCCTTCTTCACCTTCCCTTATAATTGCGGCTGTCATAGATTGCATCCACAGTTGGGCTTGGATACAACTAAGGGCCAAGGAAACATTGTTTGGGGTTGTACCAAGTGCATTTGTGATCAGCTGATGGTCTTTTTCACCTGTTTCCTCCCACTGAGGCAATATATTCGATAAAAGCCATTGGTGATTTCCCAATGCTGATAGAGAGGACTGTAGAGGATGTTTTAATTTGTCTAGATCACTAGTAGTTGTGACTAGTTTGTTTGCAAGTATCTCAGCATCTATACTATTTAAGACTCCCAGTCCTGTTCCTAAGATACCAGTCACCTCTCTCTTCAGTCGTTGTGAGGTGTCAACAGTTCGCCGGCCTAACCATGCTGACCATCCTGCATAAGATGTACTCAGGAATGGTGAGCAGGTGGGTTTGATCGCAGAGATATTAATCTGCATTGACAATTCTACTCGTTTGAGGGAATATGTTGGGTTAAACGGTATTTGTTGTTGACCTGTGTGTTTAATGGCATAAGGGCCAATGTTAAAGGTGTAAGGAGTTAGACTAATGGAGGGCTGAGTAGCTACACCCTTGAAAGTTTGTGGGGGTGTAGGTTTTGGGTTCATTTCAACAGGTTCAGATGTATTTGAGTCAATCATAAATTCAAATAACAATTCCGTGCCCCTGTAGCCCCAAATACAATATACTATGATAGGTTTGATAAAGGTGAAGTTGTGCCAGCAATCTGAGTTTGGCTCTATAATTTTGTAACAATCAATCAGTGTTATATTTGTCCGGTTTAGTAGAGTCTACATGGATGGTTTCAATTACAGTTGGTCTATGGTGAGCAGACCCATTGATTACTCGGCAGCTAATTTGTATTTTCTTTCCTGGGACGGCTTCAAGCTTAGCCATTTGGAGTGAGTCTTTCCAACTCCATTTATCTCTGGAATATACTTCACTTCCTTGTATAACCAGAGTGGAGAGATTTAAATCCCTCATGTTTTCTAGTGTCTCAGTGCTTGCAGTGTATCGTGACAGTGCATTATCCCAAAGCTCATCATCAAGGGGCAGATTCTTAAGTCCGCTCAATAAGGTGTCATTATCGGGGGTTTCAGATAGTGGCAGTGGAACCAGACTAGTCTGTGGAGTTGAGTCAGGTTCGACTTTATCTATGCTTTGATCTATCTCATGTTTTGAAAACACCTCATTTTCATGTAGGACTACAGTGGCCAGGCTCAATTTTCCTTTTCCTGTTCCTGCCATCGCATTGTGTTTTACATAAGCTTGAGACCACGGCCATTCTGGGTCTCTTTGACTACAAACAACAGGGAGTAAAAAGATAAAACTGAATAGCATCAATTCCATCTGCCAATTCGTCATTCTAAAATTTAGGCCTCCAGATGGCCATACATAACAAAAATAATATTATTGCCAGGATCAATGTCAGGATTCCCTGGAGACACTCGAGGTTAGCGTAGGCCAATGCGTCTGTCCACGTACAGTTCTTCCGAGGTTCCTGTAAGACACAAAGGAAAAGAAAATCTGCTCGGTCTCATTTGACCGACGGGGTTAAAAAGAGGGCGAGATCCACCGGGTGCTGATCCGGTGTATCTTCCCTGAACAGTCTTTGGCTTCCCGTGCATGGGGGTTTTTGGGAGTAGCTAACACCATTGGTACTGTGCCAATTTGAGGCATTTTCACTAACACAGGTTGCCCAGGGTGAAATTGTCCCAGGTATTTTCGTGGTTCATTGGGAACTTTTGGAGTGATGATATCAGCAGATACACAGAAAGCTTTCATTTTAGGACAGCCATCTCCACTCCATCTGTTATTTAATTGATAGATGGCATCATCCAATGGCAAATGCCAACCAGGTTCATGAGTTTTTGCAAAACGCTTAACCAATCCATTGGTGCGTTCAACAATGCCATTAGCCTGAGGATAATAGGGAGTATGAAATACCCATCGAATCCCTTCTTCTTTGGCCCAATCTTGTACCACTGTAGCGGTAAAGTGTGAACCGTTATCACTTTGGATTTCCTCAGGAAGGGGAAGTGTGCTGAACCACCCTTTTAGGCCTTTCACTGTGTTGTTCCCGGTAGCTGATTTGAAGCTGGTGGCCATAGCGAGGCCAGAGATAATCTCCACTCCGACTAGGACGTATCTTTTCTCACCTGATGATCTCAAGGGCCCAATATAATCAATTTGCCATGAATGCCACAATGTTTTCTTGTCCCGAATGTGTAAAGGAGGCGCCTTACTCGGATGATCTTTATTGAGTCGTAGGCGACATTGTGAACAGGCGGTTACTACTTGTTCACACAGCTTAACCGACACAGGCCACCCCCGGGCTAGACCTTCCTGATACAGATCAGCACGGCCTGTATGGCCACGCTTAATATGTAACCATTCGAGTAAGCGTTCCCATTCCCGACCATCATCTACAATGTCAATTTGCTGCAACCGCGTGAGGCTATCTACCTGTTGGTTGAATTGAGCAGTGATCGAGTTCGAACGATCATGGCCTTTTACCCAACCAACGTGCAATGTTCTCTGTCCTCCCATTTCCAACAGTTGCTTCCAACTCTCTGTCTCCCAGATTGGGACTCTATTCACCTGCCAATCATTGGCTGCCCAGTGTCCAATCCATTCAGTGGCTCCTTTAAAAACAGCATATGAGTCAGTGTAAATGTAAGTAGCCCCACGTTGTGCAGCTAGTAGGACGGCTCTGAGTTCCCCTACTTGTGCGCTACCTTCTCCTGTTTCAATTGCTCTTTCCCCCGTTGCTACTTCCAGTGCTACGGCCTTGTATTTCCACTTATTGTTCTCACGGTGAGATGACGCATCAGTAAACCACACTCCTGTAAGATCACTGCCTTCTTTCAGAGGAGGTGCTTCTTGGATTGGAGATGGTCTGTTTGGTGGGGATTGGAACAATAGGGCACCATCTATATCCTTCTGGAGCTTGGATACTTTGATACTACCTTCAGAGATTGGCATGATATCATTAATGCCTTCTAAATAAGCATACCACTTTCGAACTGTGGGTTTCTGGGCAATGCCGGCTGGTGGTGCTGTCCCTTTACGGACCACATCTAGGAGACGAAAAGGGCCCCGAACAATCACGCTCTGTTCTCTCCTTATCTGCTCTGCTCGTTGCAATGCTCGCACCAGGGACAGTAAACCCTTCTCTAGGTCTGAATATCTGCTCTCAGTATCATTAAAGGAGTGAGAGCTAAATTCTAATGGTCTCTCCGGTCCTGCTGGTCCCTTTTGCCATAAGTTACAATGAGAACCATGTTCGCTGGACCCCCATTCTACATGGACAGGGTCAGTTGGATGTATGGGGCCAAGTTGTTGGAATAACCTTAGCTCTTTTATTAGCAATTCCAGTGCATTAGTATGTTGTTCAGTCCACTCCCAGGATTTACCTTTTTTGAGCAAACAATAAAGGGGGCGAGCAATGATGGAAAAGCCAGGGATGTGTTTACGCCAATAACTTAAAGTTCCCAGAACTTGCTGTAACTCCTTCGTGCTGGAAGGATTCTGTCCATGTTCTATTTTTTTCAGGGTATCCTGAGGGACAGAAGCAGCTCCCTTAATCCACCAGACCCCCAGGAATTTAACTTCCTGTGCAGGTCCCTGACATTTTGAGTCTGGAATTTCCAATCCCAAATCTGATAATGTTTTTCGGATGTTTTGCATCATGTCTTGTACACTTTCTTGGCTCTCTCCCCCCCTATTAAGATGTCGTCAATATATTGGTATACTGTACATCCCTGTGAAACAGGAATCTCTGATAGCGCTTTAGCTAAAGCATTATGAGCAATGGTGGGGGAATGTTTGTATCCTTGTGGAAGTCGGTTAAAGGTATATTGGACTCCTTTCCACGTGAATGCAAACTGCGCTTTGTCTTGCTCAAGGAGGGGAATCATAAAAAACATGTCTTTTACATCTAAGGCAGCCATCCAAGGATGGGCAGCTCCTTTTATCATTGTCACAATTTCCGCGATACTCGGAACCGCAGCGGTCAGGGGTGCAGTGTTGGCGTTTAACTTTCGGTAATCTACTGTGAAACGCCATTGCCCGGTTGGTTTCTTTACTGGCCACACCGGTGAATTATAAGGCGAGTGAGTCCTCTGAATGATGTTTCTTTTTTCTAAATCTGATACCACCCCGTCTGCTCCTGCAAGTGCAGCTGCAGGCAGTGGGTACTGTCGGACGTTGGTAATTTTAGAGGGAGGCAAAGGTATAGATGTTTCTAATAGGCCCAGTTTAACTGTGTCTAATCCTTTTTTGCGTCCTGCAAAACTCCACGCAGTTCCATCCGGGAATTTCCACATTCGCCCACGCAGCACGTCAAATCCTAGGAGGTTAGAATGTGAGGCACCCACTAACACTTCTGCCCTAGTCATTCGCTGCTCTCCCGGCAACCAGAGGTTAATTTTTGCAGTGGGGCATGTTTTTACCACACCATCAATTCCTGTGAAGTTGACTCTGCGTCGGGTGGGATTTATACCTAGAAGTTGTGCTGTTTCGTTAGTGATTGCAGACATTTGGGCTCCAGTATCAATAATAAAATTTACCAATATCTTCCGGGGTCCAACAGGAATGATAATAACGGGTTCGGAGTCTTTATGAGAGAGCCATTGAATTGCTAGTACCTGCCGGACAGGGTGGCTCACTGCCCTCCCCGGGGATAGGAGTTTTTTTGGCTGGGACTCTGTCAAATCAATCAAGTTACGTTCCGGTGCAGAAGGCACAATTTTCTCACGACTTGGGGATTCTCTGGTTAGACTTTTCTCCCCAGCCACATTATTCTTTCTAGTTAGAGATTGGACTAGTGTACGGAGGTCTCCCGTAGGGACACCGTGCAAGAATTGTCGGGGCACCCCTAATTGTAGGGCTTTACGCCACAAACTCATTCCGGTCCTTATCAGGCTTAAACCTTTCCTCCGATTTGGGTTTTTAGTGTGAGTTCGGACTTGGCGAACCTTTTGGGGTGTTCGGAGGATTTCTCACTACGTTAGGCTGGCCAGCCCATTCGGCGCCCATATTGATCTATTCCTGTACATATTCATTCCAGGTGGGCATGTAGTGACGACGGCCCCGCCTATGAGCACCCGAGCCTCTCGTATACGATCTTGAGTACGAACAAGGAACGGTTTCAGGCAATCGGGAAGACCACGGATGAGAGGGGCTAATCGATCGGGGTCGATAGGTGCTGACATTGGGGATTTCCGAAATTCCTCTCTGTCATACATGTCTTGCAGACAAGCTGCTTTCCGTACAGCCGCAAACAGATCAGAGTAGCCTGTAGCTCTAATCTCTAACGCTCCCCCCTCTCTCGCGGATCCATACCCCCTGCCCAATAGGCTGCTCGAGCAGTTAGGGAATAATTCTGATCCCCAGGCATAGTGGTTAAAACACTCCTGGTCCCCAAGAGTCTCCTGCTTCTTCCTCACTCAGCATAATTCTGTCCCCCCTTCAGAAGAAACTCGCCACACGTACTCAACAGCTGACTCTTCTGGTCGCCTCGAATATTTCTCCCTTAATTTTTGTTAACATCGGTTGGTGTCCGTGGAACGGTACGCACAGTGGTGTGAATTTCATCATCGTCATCAACCGCAGCTTCAGTTTTAACCAGAGGACGTAAAGGAAAAACTTGGGATTTCAAAGTAAAAGTCCTTTCCTCTCATCTTCTTCGTCATCCTCACTATTAGACAATAAATCTCTCCGGTCTGGGTTCCGGAATTTGGATAACACATTAACTTACGAATCTGTTGGACCTGGGTCGAGGGCTGCATTTTATCTAAGAGCCCAGTCACCCTTTCTAATAATATTTTAAGTTGAGCATTCTGGTTTCCTAAACATTCATTCTCACTCACAAGCTTATCGACGTGAGTTCTTAATTTTTCTCCTGTCTCCTTTTGCAAGGCTAATGATGACTTCAGCACCTCATTCTCCGATTTCAGGGTTGCATATTCTACAGCTGAAATCAGATTAGGAGCAGGGGTTTCTCTAGCTTCTTGTTGTGCACAAGATAAACAGGCGCCTAACGCAGCACAAATCCACCCTTGCCTTTCCCCGCTCTGAGCTTCTGTGAAACCCGACACTCTTCAATACGTTCCACCACTTTCTCTTCATCCTTCCAAAATTTTTGGGCCCACTCCTTCCCAGCCTGGGAAGGGGCACAATCATATTTTTGCAGCAGTTTATCCATGGCAATCCTGCCGACTACGCCAAATTCTGTTGCGTGAAACGGGGCCAAGCGGTTTTGGCAGAAGATAAACCCCCTTGCGTTCTAACACTCCTCACCGAGGTGGGAGGCTAGGTGCGGCTAGGTTTAAATTCTGAGTGATGCCCAATTCAGCACTATCAGTCCAATCGCGTTTAATATGTATTAAACTACTACGATTTGGATACACTAATAGTGGACTGCACCTTCAGTCTAGTCGTGCTCCTGAACTAGCACGGCCTCTCTGTAGTTTTGGTCGCGTTCAGTGAGAAAGCGGAACGACTAGCTACTTAAACAGTGCAGTTTATTTAAACAACAGATATACAGGTTCTTTAGGATTGCCGGTGATAAATACACTGTCTGCAAAGCACGTGCAAATAAAGATATTGCTAAGTATACAAACGCGCGACAAAATTATAAACGATACAGCCTGGCTATAAACGTAGGGTAGAGATTCTCTAGAGAAATTTCTAAGTCCCCGAGAAAGCGCTCGGTGTAATCGAAGTCTTACCCAAAGGCGTCCCTATGGGGGGGAAGAAAGGCTCAGCCCGTCGACTGATCCCGGAAATCAGCGGTGGAATTCTTCGCGATGGTGTCTTCCCTGACATCCCCTCTCTCTTGGGCTATTTTTATATTATTTTTTTATCTTCAAAGTGGAGTTTGAGTGACTTTAGTCATACATACTTTTATTATGATTAATGTATTCAAGGAGGAGTGTTCACACCTCGGGGGCGGATAGCCTCCGGGATGGAGGTGTGTTTTGGTACATTGTGGTGAGCAAAGTTCGCACAAAAGGACAGCATTTCATCAACATTTGACGAAAGGTTGGCTCGGGTAGCGTGTAGGCCGCTTATCAGTTCCGTAGTACCATCTCGTCCCCATATCTGCTATTCGTCACAAGGGAAGGCCACGGAACAAGCGTGTTCCGTTCCATCCCTCGTGTAGTTTCGCAAACAACCTCGCGCAGGGAATCACAGATGTTGCATTCTTCGTGTGCTAGCTGTGGCTGTATTCTACCTCAGAAGCCTCTTGATTTTATGACTTTCCTTAATGTGTGAACAATGCTGTATTTTTGTATTCTTGGCCAATTTAGTAATTATTCCACATAATCCACCCCGTGACTACAGTCACTCAAGCTCCACGATAATCAATACTGATGGGGAATATCACATGTCCTCTTATGGCGAGGGATATCAAGTGCAAATACTTCTTGCGGGGTGATTAAGCGAGTTAAGCGTTTCATCATAATCCAAAGTCTAACATGCAAAACAATTGTCAAAGCAAAGCACAATACAGTGAGTACTAGTAGAACAACAACAGGATGGAGCATCTTGTTAAAAAGTCCTGTAGCTGTCGGTGACCATCCAAAGAGGGTGTCCCACCATTCATGTCCACCGTCTCTCTTGACCCTTTCCAGTACATGGTGTATTTCTTCAACATCATGATGGACAGTAATCAGAGTTCTTTGTCCATTTTCTTGGGCCTCTTTCAACAATCGCTTCAATTCATCGTGTTGTAGCAACTTCCTCACTAGTGAGAGATTCATTCCGATAGGGGTAGGCAGCAAATCTCGAATCAATGTGTAATTAGATTGTAGCAATTGAAAAGACGTAACAGGAGCTGAATAACTGAAGTCACATCCAATGATGTTAGTAAAGTTACAAACACAAAGATTTGAGTTATTACTTATATCTACTGCTATGTCATCTACGAATACAAAAGTACAGGGAGACCTCATGCAAACACACCCTTTCCCAATATATACAAGCACAGTTTCTGGGGTTTCATCAGGTTGTATCTCAAAATGACAAACATTCTGGTTGGTGTCAAGACAAATGTCTTGTGCCTTGAGAGTATTACTCTCACAAATGAATCCTTGTTGATCTCGTGAAATGCATGCTTCAACATCAACAGTTTGCCATTTATTCTCGTTTTGTTGTGCCCACACTCTATGCTCTACCGGATGGAGTATAGCTCCATGGTGATTCAACCCCAGTGCGATGATTGGGTATATGGTGTATACTGAGGCATTGCGTATCGTTAAGACAAAAGCTGTGGCTTTGCTCTCAGTGGGATCATAGGTGAAATTAACCAGATACCACCAGGATTGAAATTTTCTCTCAAACTCAATTGCATTATCCCATATTACTTTTCGAATTTCAGTGGGCAAGGTGCCTTCTTCACCTTCCCTTATAATTGCGGCTGTCATAGATTGCATCCACAGTTGGGCTTGGATACAACTAAGGGCCAAGGAAACATTGTTTGGGGTTGTACCAAGTGCATTTGTGATCAGCTGATGGTCTTTTTCACCTGTTTCCTCCCACTGAGGCAATATATTCGATAAAAGCCATTGGTGATTTCCCAATGCTGATAGAGAGGACTGTAGAGGATGTTTTAATTTGTCTAGATCACTAGTAGTTGTGACTAGTTTGTTTGCAAGTATCTCAGCATCTGTACTATTTAAGACTCCCAGTCCTGTTCCTAAGATACCAGTCACCTCTCTCTTCAGTCGTTGTGAGGTGTCAACAGTTCGCCGGCCTAACCATGCTGACCATCCTGCATAAGATGTACTCAGGAATGGTGAGCAGGTGGGTTTGATCGCAGAGATATTAATCTGCATTGACAATTCTACTCGTTTGAGGGAATATGTTGGGTTAAACGGTATTTGTTGTTGACCTGTGTGTTTAATGGCATAAGGGCCAATGTTAAAGGTGTAAGGAGTTAGACTAATGGAGGGCTGAGTAGCTACACCCTTGAAAGTTTGTGGGGGTGTAGGTTTTGGGTTCATTTCAACAGGTTCAGATGTATTTGAGTCAATCATAAATTCAAATAACAATTCCGTGCCCCTGTAGCCCCAAATACAATATACTATGATAGGTTTGATAAAGGTGAAGTTGTGCCAGCAATCTGAGTTTGGCTCTATAATTTTGTAACAATCAATCAGTGTTATATTTGTCCGGTTTAGTAGAGTCTACATGGATGGTTTCAATTACAGTTGGTCTATGGTGAGCAGACCCATTGATTACTCGGCAGCTAATTTGTATTTTCTTTCCTGGGACGGCTTCAAGCTTAGCCATTTGGAGTGAGTCTTTCCAACTCCATTTATCTCTGGAATATACTTCACTTCCTTGTATAACCAGAGTGGAGAGATTTAAATCCCTCATGTTTTCTAGTGTCTCAGTGCTTGCAGTGTATCGTGACAGTGCATTATCCCAAAGCTCATCATCAAGGGGCAGATTCTTAAGTCCGCTCAATAAGGTGTCATTATCGGGGGTTTCAGATAGTGGCAGTGGAACCAGACTAGTCTGTGGAGTTGAGTCAGGTTCGACTTTATCTATGCTTTGATCTATCTCATGTTTTGAAAACACCTCATTTTCATGTAGGACTACAGTGGCCAGGCTCAATTTTCCTTTTCCTGTTCCTGCCATCGCATTGTGTTTTACATAAGCTTGAGACCACGGCCATTCTGGGTCTCTTTGACTACAAACAACAGGGAGTAAAAAGATAAAACTGAATAGCATCAATTCCATCTGCCAATTCGTCATTCTAAAATTTAGGCCTCCAGATGGCCATACATAACAAAAATAATATTATTGCCAGGATCAATGTCAGGATTCCCTGGAGACACTCGAGGTTAGCGTAGGCCAATGCGTCTGTCCACGTACAGTTCTTCCGAGGTTCCTGTAAGACACAAAGGAAAAGAAAATCTGCTCGGTCTCATTTGACCGACGGGGTTAAAAAGAGGGCGAGATCCACCGGGTGCTGATCCGGTGTATCTTCCCTGAACAGTCTTTGGCTTCCCGTGCATGGGGGTTTTTGGGAGTAGCTAACACCATTGGTACTGTGCCAATTTGAGGCATTTTCACTAACACAGGTTGCCCAGGTGAAATTGTCCCAGGTATTTTCGTGGTTCATTGGGAACTTTTGGAGTGATGATATCAGCAGATACACAGAAAGCTTTCATTTTAGGACAGCCATCTCCACTCCATCTGTTATTTAATTGATAGATGGCATCATCCAATGGCAAATGCCAACCAGGTTCATGAGTTTTTGCAAAACGCTTAACCAATCCATTGGTGCGTTCAACAATGCCATTAGCCTGAGGATAATAGGGAGTATGAAATACCCATCGAATCCCTTCTTCTTTGGCCCAATCTTGTACCACTGTAGCGGTAAAGTGTGAACCGTTATCACTTTGGATTTCCTCAGGAAGGGGAAGTGTGCTGAACCACCCTTTTAGGCCTTTCACTGTGTTGTTCCCGGTAGCTGATTTGAAGCTGGTGGCCATAGCGAGGCCAGAGATAATCTCCACTCCGACTAGGACGTATCTTTTCTCACCTGATGATCTCAAGGGCCCAATATAATCAATTTGCCATGAATGCCACAATGTTTCTTGTCCCGAATGTGTAAAAGGAGGCGCCTTACTCGGATGATCTTTATTGAGTCGTAGGCGACATTGTGAACAGGCGGTTACTACTTGTTCACACAGCTTAACCGACACAGGCCACCCCGGCTAGACCTTCCTGATACAGATCAGCACGGCCTGTATGGCCACGCTTAATATGTAACCATTCGAGTAAGCGTTCCCATTCCCGACCATCATCTACAATGTCAATTTGCTGCAACCGCGTGAGGCTATCTACCTGTTGGTTGAATTGAGCAGTGATCGAGTTCGAACGATCATGGCCTTTTACCCAACCGATGTGCAATGTTCTCTGTCCTCCCATTTCCAACAGTTGCTTCCCAACTCTCTGTCTCCCAGATTGGGACTCTATTCACCTGCCAATCATTGGCTGCCCAGTGTCCAATCCATTCAGTGGCTCCTTTAAAAACAGCATATGAGTCAGTGTAAATGTAAGTAGCCCCACGTTGTGCAGCTAGTAGGACGGCTCTGAGTTCCCCTACTTGTGCGCTACCTTCTCCTGTTTCAATTGCTCTTTCCCCGTTGCTACTTCCAGTGCTACGGCCTTGTATTTCCACTATTGTTCTCACGGTGAGATGACGCATCAGTAAACCACACTCCTGTAAGATCACTGCCTTCTTTCAGAGGAGGTGCTTCTTGGATTGGAGATGGTCTGTTTGGTGGGGATTGGAACAATAGGGCACCATCTATATCCTTCTGGAGCTTGGATACTTTGATACTACCTTCAGAGATTGGCATGATATCATTAATGCCTTCTAAATAAGCATACCACTTTCGAACTGTGGGTTTCCGGGCAATGCCGGCTGGTGGTGCTGTCCCTTTACGGACCACATCTAGGAGACGAAAAGGGCCCCGAACAATCACGCTCTGTTCTCTCCTTATCTGCTCTGCTCGTTGCAATGCTCGCACCAGGGACAGTAAACCCTTCTCTAGGTCTGAATATCTGCTCTCAGTATCATTAAAGGGAGTGAGAGCTAAATTCTAATGGTCTCTCCGGTCCTGCTGGTCCCTTTTGCCATAAGTACAATGAGAACCATGTTCGCTGGACCCCCATTCTACATGGACAGGGTCAGTTGGATGTATGGGGCCAAGTTGTTGGAATAACCTTAGCTCTTTTATTAGCAATTCCAGTGCATTAGTATGTTGTTCAGTCCACTCCCAGGATTTACCTTTTTTGAGCAAACAATAAAGGGGGCGAGCAATGATGGAAAAGCCAGGGATGTGTTTACGCCAATAACTTAAAGTTCCCAGAACTTGCTGTAACTCCTTCGTGCTGGAAGGATTCTGTCCATGTTCTATTTTTTTCAGGGTATCCTGAGGGACAGAAGCAGCTCCCTTAATCCACCAGACCCCCAGGAATTTAACTTCCTGTGCAGGTCCCTGACATTTTGAGTCTGGAATTTCCAATCCCAAATCTGATAATGTTTTTCGGATGTTTTGCATCATGTCTTGTACACTTTCTTGGCTCTCTCCCCCCCTATTAAGATGTCGTCAATATATTGGTATACTGTACATCCCTGTGAAACAGGAATCTCTGATAGCGCTTTAGCTAAAGCATTATGAGCAATGGTGGGGGAATGTTTGTATCCTTGTGGAAGTCGGTTAAAGGTATATTGGACTCCTTTCCACGTGAATGCAAACTGCGCTTTGTCTTGCTCAAGGAGGGGAATCATAAAAAACATGTCTTTTACATCTAAGGCAGCCATCCAAGGATGGGCAGCTCCTTTTATCATTGTCACAATTTCCGCGATACTCGGAACCGCAGCGGTCAGGGGTGCAGTGTTGGCGTTTAACTTTCGGTAATCTACTGTGAAACGCCATTGCCCGGTTGGTTTCTTTACTGGCCACACCGGTGAATTATAAGGCGAGTGAGTCCTCTTAATGATGTTTCTTTTTTCTAAATCTGATACCACCCCGTCTGCTCCTGCAAGTGCAGCTGCAGGCAGTGGGTACTGTCGGACGTTGGTAATTTTAGAGGGAGGCAAAGGTATAGATGTTTCTAATAGGCCCAGTTTAACTGTGTCTAATCCTTTTTTGCGTCCTGCAAAACTCCACGCAGTTCCATCCGGGAATTTCCACATTCGCCCACGCAGCACGTCAAATCCTAGGAGGTTAGAATGTGAGGCACCCACTAACACTTCTGCCCTAGTCATTCGCTTCTCTCCCGGCAACCAGAGGTTAATTTTTGCAGTGGGGCATGTTTTTACCACACCATCAATTCCTGTGAAGTTGACTCTGCGTCGGGTGGGATTTATACCTAGAAGTTGTGCTGTTTCGTTAGTGATTGCAGACATTTGGGCTCCAGTATCAATAATAAAATTTACCAATATCTTCCGGGGTCCAACAGGAATGATAATAACGGGTTCGGAGTCTTTATGAGAGAGCCATTGAATTGCTAGTACCTGCCGGACAGGGTGGCTCACTGCCCTCCCCGGGGATAGGAGTTTTTTGGCTGGGACTCTGTCAAATCAATCAAGTTACGTTCCGGTGCAGAAGGCACAATTTTCTCACGACTTGGGGATTCTCTGGTTAGACTTTTCTCCCCAGCCACATTATTCTTTCTAGTTAGAGATTGGACTAGTGTACGGAGGTCTCCCGTAGGGACACCGTGCAAGAATTGTCGGGGCACCCCTAATTGTAGGGCTTTACGCCACAACTCATTCCGGTCCTTATCAGGCTTAAACCGTTCCTCCGATTTAGGGTTTTTAGTGTGAGTTCGGACTTGGCGAACCTTTCGGGGGTGTTCGGAGGATTTCTCACTAGTTAGGCTGGCCCAGCCCATTCGGCGCCCATATTGATCTATTTCCTGTACATATTCATTCCAGGTGGGCATGTAGTGACGACGGCCCCGCCTATGAGCACCCCGAGCCTCTCGTATACGATCTTGAGTACGAACAAGGAACGGTTTCAGGCAATCGGGAAGACCACGGATGAGAGGGGCTAATCGATCGGGGTCGATAGGGGCTGACATTGGGGATTTCCGAAATTCCTCTCTGTCATACATGGCTTGCAGACAAGCTGCTTTCCGTACAGCCGCAAACAGATCAGAGTAGCCTGTAGCTCTAATCTCTAACGGCTCCCCCCTCTCTCGCGGATCCATACCCCCTGCCCAATAGGCTGCTCGAGCAGTTAGGGAATAATTATGATCCCCAGGCATAGTGGTTAAAAACACTCCTGGTCCCCAAGAGTCTCCTGCTTCTTCCTCACTCAGCATAATTCTGTCCCCCCCTTCAGAAGAAACTCGCCACACGTACTCAACAGCTGACTCTTCTGGTCGCCTCGAATATTTCTCCCTTATTTTTGTTAACTCGGTTGGTGTCCGTGGAACGGTACGCACAGTGGTGTGAATTTCATCATCGTCATCAACCGCAGCTTCAGTTTTAACCAGAGGACGTAAAGGAAAAACTTGGGATTTCAAAGTAAAAGTCCTTTCCTCCTCATCTTCTTCGTCATCCTCACTATTAGACAAAAAATCTCCGGTCTGGGTTCCGGAATTTGGATAACACATTAACTTACGAATCTGTTGGACCTGGGTCGAGGGCTGCATTTTATCTAAGAGCCCAGTCACCCTTTCTAATAATATTTTAAGTTGAGCATTCTGGTTTCCTAAACATTCATTCTCACTCACAAGCTTATCGACGTGAGTTCTTAATTTTTCTCCTGCCTCCTTTTGCAAGGCTAATGATGACTTCAGCACCTCATTCTCCGATTTCAGGGTTGCATATTCTACAGCTGAAATCAGATTAGGAGCAGGGGTTTCTCTAGCTTCTTGTTGTGCACAAGATAAACAGGCGCCTAACACAGCACAAATCACACCCTTGCCTTTCCCCGCTCTGAGCTTCTGTGAAACCCGACACTCTTCAATACGTTCCAGTTCCACCACTTTCTCTTCATCCTTCCAAAATTTTTGGGCCCACTCCTTCCCAGCCTGGGAAGGGGCACAATCATATTTTTGCAGCAGTTTATCCATGGCAATCCTGCCGACTACGCCAAATTCTGTTGCGTGAAACGGGGCCAAGCGGTTTTGGCAGAAGATGAACCCCCTTGCGTTCTAACACTCCTCACCGAGGTGGGAGGCTAGGTGCGGCTAGGTTTAAATTCTGAGTGATGCCAAATTCAGCACTATCAGTCCAATCGCGTTAATATGTATTAAACTACTACGATTTGGATACACTAATAGTGGACTGCACCTTCAGTCTAGTCGTGCTCCTGAACTAGCACGGCCTCTCTGTAGTTTTGGTCGCGTTCAGTGAGAAAGCGGAACGACTAGCTACTTAAACAGTGCAGTTTATTTAAACAACAGATATACAGGTTCTTTAGGATTGCCGGTGATAAATACACTGTCTGCAAAGCACGTGCAAATAAAGATATTGCTAAGTATACAAACGCGCGACAAAATTATAAACGATACAGCCTGGCTATAAACGTAGGGTAGAGATTCTCTAGAGAAATTTCTAAGTCCCCGAGAAAGCGCTCGGTGTAATCGAAGTCTTACCCAAAGGCGTCCCTATGGGGGGGAAGAAAGGCTCAGCCCGTCGACTGATCCCGGAAATCAGCGGTGGAATTCTTCGCGATGGTGTCTTCCCTGACATCCCCTCTCTCTTGGGCTATTTTTATATTATTTTTTTATCTTCAAAGTGGAGTTTGAGTGACTTTAGTCATACATACTTTTATTATGATTAATGTATTCAAGGAGGAGTGTTCACACCTCGGGGGCGGATAGCCTCCGGGATGGAGGTGTGTTTTGGTACATTGTGGTGAGCAAAGTTCGCACAAAAGGACAGCATTTCATCAACATTTGACGAAAGGTTGGCTCGGGTAGCGTGTAGGCCGCTTATCAGTTCCGTAGTACCATCTCGTCCCCATATCTGCTATTCGTCACAAGGAAGGCCACGGAACAAGCGTGTTCCATTCCATCCCTCGTGTAGTTTCGCAAACAACCTCGCGCAGGGAATCACAGATGTTGCATTCTTCGTGTGCTAGCTGTGGCTGTATTCTACCTCAGAAGCCTCTTGATTTTATGACTTTCCTTAATGTGTGAACAATGCTGTATTTTTGTATTCTTGGCCAATTTAGTAATTATTCCACATAATCCACCCCGTGACTACAGTCACTCAAGCTCCCACGATAATCAATACTGATGGGGAATATCACATGTCCTCTTATGGCGAGGGATATCAAGTGCAAATACTTCTTGCGGGGTGATTAAGCGAGTTAAGCGTTTCATCATAATCCAAAGTCTAACATGCAAAACAATTGTCAAAGCAAAGCACATTACAGTGAGTACTAGTAGAACAACAACAGGATGGAGCATCTTGTTAAAAAGTCCTGTAGCTGTCGGTGACCATCCAAAGAGGGTGTCCCACCATTCATGTCCACCGTCTCTCTTGACCCTTTCCAGTACATGGTGTATTTCTTCACATCATGATGGACAGTAATCAGAGTTCTTTGTCCATTTTCTTGGGCCTCTTTCAACAATCGCTTCAATTCATCGTGTTGTAGCAACTTCCTCACTAGTGAGAGATTCATTCCGATAGGGGTAGCAGCACAATCTCGAATCAATGTGTAATTAGATTGTAGCAATTGAAAGACGTAACAGGAGCTGAATAACTGAAGTCACATCCAATGATGTTAGTAAAGTTACAAACACAAAGATTTGAGTTATTACTTATATCTACTGCTATGTCATCTACGAATACAAAAGTACAGGGAGGACCTCATGCAAACACACCCTTTCCCAATATATACAAGCACAGTTTCTGGTTTCATCAGGTTGTATCTCAAATGACAAACATTCTGGTTGGTGTCAAGACAAATGTCTTGTGCCTTGAGAGTATTACTCTCACAAATGAATCCTTGTTGATCTCGTGAAATGCATGCTTCAACATCAACAGTTTGCCATTATTCTCGTTTTGTTGTGCCACACTCTATGCTCTACCGGATGGAGTATAGCTCCATGGTGATTCAACCCCAGTGCGATGATTGGGTATATGGTGTATACTGAGGCATTGCGTATCGTTAAGACAAAAGCTGTGGCTTTGCTCTCAGTGGGATCATAGGTGAAATTAACCAGATACCACCATGATTGAAATTTTCTCTCAACTCAATTGCATTATCCCATATTACTTTTCGAATTTCAGTGGGCAAGGTGCCTTCTTCACCTTCCCTTATAATTGCGCCTGTCATAGATTGCATCCACAGTTGGGGCTTGGATACAACTAAGGGCCAAGGAAACATTGTTTTGGGTTGTACCAAGTGCAATTTGTGATCAGTTGATGGTCTTTTTCACCTGTTTCCTCCCACTGAGGCAGTATATTCGATAAAAGCCATTGGTGATTTCCCAATGCTGATAGAGAGGACTGTAGAGGATGTTTTAATTTGTCTAGATCACTAGTAGTTGTGACTAGTTTGTTTGCAAGTATCTCAGCATCTGTACTATTTAAGACTCCCAGTCCTGTTCCTAAGATACCAGTCACCTCTCTCTTCAGTCGTTGTGAGGTGTCAACAGTTCGCCGGCCTAACCATGCTGACCATCCTGCATAAGATGTACTCAGGAATGGTGAGCAGGTGGGTTTGATCGCAGAGATATTAATCTGCATTGACAATTCTACTCGTTTGAGGGAATATGTTGGGTTAAACGGTATTTGTTGTTGACCTGTGTGTTTAATGGCATAAGGGCCAATGTTAAAGGTGTAAGGAGTTAGACTAATGGAGGGCTGAGTAGCTACACCCTTGAAAGTTTGTGGGGGTGTAGGTTTTGGGTTCATTTCAACAGGTTCAGATGTATTTGAGTCAATCATAAATTCAAATAACAATTCCGTGCCCCTGTAGCCCCAAATACAATATACTATGATAGGTTTGATAAAGGTGAAGTTGTGCCAGCAATCTGAGTTTGGCTCTATAATTTTGTAACAATCAATCAGTGTTATATTTGTCCGGTTTAGTAGAGTCTACATGGATGGTTTCAATTACAGTTGGTCTATGGTGAGCAGACCCATTGATTACTCGGCAGCTAATTTGTATTTTCTTTCCTGGGACGGCTTCAAGCTTAGCCATTTGGAGTGAGTCTTTCCAACTCCATTTATCTCTGGAATATACTTCACTTCCTTGTATAACCAGAGTGGAGAGATTTAAATCCCTCATGTTTTCTAGTGTCTCAGTGCTTGCAGTGTATCGTGACAGTGCATTATCCCAAAGCTCATCATCAAGGGGCAGATTCTTAAGTCCGCTCAATAAGGTGTCATTATCGGGGGTTTCAGATAGTGGCAGTGGAACCAGACTAGTCTGTGGAGTTGAGTCAGGTTCGACTTTATCTATGCTTTGATCTATCTCATGTTTTGAAAACACCTCATTTTCATGTAGGACTACAGTGGCCAGGCTCAATTTTCCTTTTCCTGTTCCTGCCATCGCATTGTGTTTTACATAAGCTTGAGACCACGGCCATTCTGGGTCTCTTTGACTACAAACAACAGGGAGTAAAAAGATAAAACTGAATAGCATCAATTCCATCTGCCAATTCGTCATTCTAAAATTTAGGCCTCCAGATGGCCATACATAACAAAAATAATATTATTGCCAGGATCAATGTCAGGATTCCCTGGAGACACTCGAGGTTAGCGTAGGCCAATGCGTCTGTCCACGTACAGTTCTTCCGAGGTTCCTGTAAGACACAAAGGAAAAGAAAATCTGCTCGGTCTCATTTGACCGACGGGGTTAAAAAGAGGGCGAGATCCACCGGGTGCTGATCCGGTGTATCTTCCCTGAACAGTCTTTGGCTTCCCGTGCATGGGGGTTTTTGGGAGTAGCTAACACCATTGGTACTGTGCCAATTTGAGGCATTTTCACTAACACAGGTTGCCCAGGGTGAAATTGTCCCAGGTATTTTCGTGGTTCATTGGGAACTTTTGGAGTGATGATATCAGCAGATACACAGAAAGCTTTCATTTTAGGACAGCCATCTCCACTCCATCTGTTATTTAATTGATAGATGGCATCATCCAATGGCAAATGCCAACCAGGTTCATGAGTTTTTGCAAAACGCTTAACCAATCCATTGGTGCGTTCAACAATGCCATTAGCCTGAGGATAATAGGGAGTATGAAATACCCATCGAATCCCTTCTTCTTTGGCCCAATCTTGTACCACTGTAGCGGTAAAGTGTGAACCGTTATCACTTTGGATTTCCTCAGGAAGGGGAAGTGTGCTGAACCACCCTTTTAGGCCTTTCACTGTGTTGTTCCCGGTAGCTGATTTGAAGCTGGTGGCCATAGCGAGGCCAGAGATAATCTCCACTCCGACTAGGACGTATCTTTTCTCACCTGATGATCTCAAGGGCCCAATATAATCAATTTGCCATGAATGCCACAATGTTTTCTTGTCCCGAATGTGTAAAGGAGGCGCCTTACTCGGATGATCTTTATTGAGTCGTAGGCGACATTGTGAACAGGCGGTTACTACTTGTTCACACAGCTTAACCGACACAGGCCACCCCCGGGCTAGACCTTCCTGATACAGATCAGCACGGCCTGTATGGCCACGCTTAATATGTAACCATTCGAGTAAGCGTTCCCATTCCCGACCATCATCTACAATGTCAATTTGCTGCAACCGCGTGAGGCTATCTACCTGTTGGTTGAATTGAGCAGTGATCGAGTTCGAACGATCATGGCCTTTTACCCAACCGATGTGCAATGTTCTCTGTCCTCCCATTTCCAACAGTTGCTTCCAACTCTCTGTCTCCCAGATTGGGACTCTATTCACCTGCCAATCATTGGCTGCCCAGTGTCCAATCCATTCAGTGGCTCCTTTAAAAACAGCATATGAGTCAGTGTAAATGTAAGTAGCCCCACGTTGTGCAGCTAGTAGGACGGCTCTGAGTTCCCCTACTTGTGCGCTACCTTCTCCTGTTTCAATTGCTCTTTCCCCCGTTGCTACTTCCAGTGCTACGGCCTTGTATTTCCACTTATTGTTCTCACGGTGAGATGACGCATCAGTAAACCACACTCCTGTAAGATCACTGCCTTCTTTCAGAGGAGGTGCTTCTTGGATTGGAGATGGTCTGTTTGGTGGGGATTGGAACAATAGGGCACCATCTATATCCTTCTGGAGCTTGGATACTTTGATACTACCTTCAGAGATTGGCATGATATCATTAATGCCTTCTAAATAAGCATACCACTTTCGAACTGTGGGTTTCTGGGCAATGCCGGCTGGCGGTGCTGTCCCTTTACGGACCACATCTAGGAGACGAAAAGGGCCCCGAACAATCACGCTCTGTTCTCTCCTTATCTGCTCTGCTCGTTGCAATGCTCGCACCAGGGACAGTAAACCCTTCTCTAGGTCTGAATATCTGCTCTCAGTATCATTAAAGGAGTGAGAGCTAAATTCTAATGGTCTCTCCGGTCCTGCTGGTCCCTTTTGCCATAAGTTACAATGAGAACCATGTTCGCTGGACCCCCATTCTACATGGACAGGGTCAGTTGGATGTATGGGGCCAAGTTGTTGGAATAACCTTAGCTCTTTTATTAGCAATTCCAGTGCATTAGTATGTTGTTCAGTCCACTCCCAGGATTTACCTTTTTTGAGCAAACAATAAAGGGGGCGAGCAATGATGGAAAAGCCAGGGATGTGTTTACGCCAATAACTTAAAGTTCCCAGAACTTGCTGTAACTCCTTCGTGCTGGAAGGATTCTGTCCATGTTCTATTTTTTTCAGGGTATCCTGAGGGACAGAAGCAGCTCCCTTAATCCACCAGACCCCCAGGAATTTAACTTCCTGTGCAGGTCCCTGACATTTTGAGTCTGGAATTTCCAATCCCAAATCTGATAATGTTTTTCGGATGTTTTGCATCATGTCTTGTACACTTTCTTGGCTCTCTCCCCCCCTATTAAGATGTCGTCAATATATTGGTATACTGTACATCCCTGTGAAACAGGAATCTCTGATAGCGCTTTAGCTAAAGCATTATGAGCAATGGTGGGGGAATGTTTGTATCCTTGTGGAAGTCGGTTAAAGGTATATTGGACTCCTTTCCACGTGAATGCAAACTGCGCTTTGTCTTGCTCAAGGAGGGGAATCATAAAAAACATGTCTTTTACATCTAAGGCAGCCATCCAAGGATGGGCAGCTCCTTTTATCATTGTCACAATTTCCGCGATACTCGGAACCGCAGCGGTCAGGGGTGCAGCGTTGGCGTTTAACTTTCGGTAATCTACTGTGAAACGCCATTGCCCGGTTGGTTTCTTTACTGGCCACACCGGTGAATTATAAGGCGAGTGAGTCCTCTGAATGATGTTTCTTTTTTCTAAATCTGATACCACCCCGTCTGCTCCTGCAAGTGCAGCTGCAGGCAGTGGGTACTGTCGGACGTTGGTAATTTTAGAGGGAGGCAAAGGTATAGATGTTTCTAATAGGCCCAGTTTAACTGCGTCTAATCCTTTTTTGCGTCCTGCAAAACTCCACGCAGTTCCATCCGGGAATTTCCACATTCGCCCACGCAGCACGTCAAATCCTAGGAGGTTAGAATGTGAGGCACCCACTAACACTTCTGCCCTAGTCATTCGCTGCTCTCCCGGCAACCAGAGGTTAATTTTTGCAGTGGGGCATGTTTTTACCACACCATCAATTCCTGTGAAGTTGACTCTGCGTCGGGTGGGATTTATACCTAGAAGTTGTGCTGTTTCGTTAGTGATTGCAGACATTTGGGCTCCAGTATCAATAATAAAATTTACCAATATCTTCCGGGGTCCAACAGGAATGATAATAACGGGTTCGGAGTCTTTATGAGAGAGCCATTGAATTGCTAGTACCTGCCGGACAGGGTGGCTCACTGCCCTCCCCGGGGATAGGAGTTTTTTGGCTGGGACTCTGTCAAATCAATCAAGTTACGTTCCGGTGCAGAAGGCACAATTTTCTCACGACTTGGGGATTCTCTGGTTAGACTTTTCTCCCCAGCCACATTATTCTTTCTAGTTAGAGATTGGACTAGTGTACGGAGGTCTCCCGTAGGGACACCGTGCAAGAATTGTCGGGGCACCCCTAATTGTAGGGCTTTACGCCACAACTCATTCCGGTCCTTATCAGGCTTAAACCTTTCCTCCGATTTAGGGTTTTTAGTGTGAGTTCGGACTTGGCGAACCTTTCGGGGGTGTTCGGAGGATTTCTCACTAGTTAGGCTGGCCCAGCCCATTCGGCGCCCATATTGATCTATTTCCTGTACATATTCATTCCAGGTGGGCATGTAGTGACGACGGCCCCGCCTATGAGCACCCCGAGCCTCTCGTATACGATCTTGAGTACGAACAAGGAACGGTTTCAGGCAATCGGGAAGACCACGGATGAGAGGGGCTAATCGATCGGGGTCGATAGGGGCTGACATTGGGGATTTCCGAAATTCCTCTCTGTCATACATGGCTTGCAGACAAGCTGCTTTCCGTACAGCCGCAAACAGATCAGAGTAGCCTGTAGCTCTAATCTCTAACGGCTCCCCCCTCTCTCGCGGATCCATACCCCCTGCCCAATAGGCTGCTCGAGCAGTTAGGGAATAATTATGATCCCCAGGCATAGTGGTTAAAAACACTCCTGGTCCCCAAGAGTCTCCTGCTTCTTCCTCACTCAGTATAATTCTGTCCCCCCCTTCAGAAGAAACTCGCCACACGTACTCAACAGCTGACTCTTCTGGTCGCCTCGAATATTTCTCCCTTATTTTTGTTAACTCGGTTGGTGTCCGTGGAACGGTACGCACAGTGGTGTGAATTTCATCATCGTCATCAACCGCAGCTTCAGTTTTAACCAGAGGACGTAAAGGAAAAACTTGGGATTTCAAAGTAAAAGTCCTTTCCTCCTCATCTTCTTCGTCATCCTCACTATTAGACAAAAAATCTCCGGTCTGGGTTCCGGAATTTGGATAACACATTAACTTACGAATCTGTTGGACATGGGTCGAGGGCTGCATTTTATCTAAGAGCCCAGTCACCCTTTCTAATAATATTTTAAGTTGAGCATTCTGGTTTCCTAAACATTCATTCTCACTCACAAGCTTATCGACGTGAGTTCTTAATTTTTCTCCTGTCTCCTTTTGCAAGGCTAATGATGACTTCAGCACCTCATTCTCCGATTTCAGGGTTGCATATTCTACAGCTGAAATCAGATTAGGAGCAGGGGTTTCTCTAGCTTCTTGTTGTGCACAAGATAAACAGGCGCCTAACACAGCACAAATCACACCCTTGCCTTTCCCCGCTCTGAGCTTCTGTGAAACCCGACACTCTTCAATACGTTCCACCACTTTCTCTTCATCCTTCCAAAATTTTTGGGCCCACTCCTTCCCAGCCTGGGAAGGGGCACAATCATATTTTTGCAGCAGTTTATCCATGGCAATCCTGCCGACTACGCCAAATTCTGTTGCGTGAAACGGGGCCAAGCGGTTTTGGCAGAAGATAAACCCCCTTGCGTTCTAACACTCCTCACCGAGGTGGGAGGCTAGGTGCGGCTAGGTTTAAATTCTGAGTGATGCCCAATTCAGCACTATCAGTCCAATCGCGTTTAATATGTATTAAACTACTACGATTTGGATACACTAATAGTGGACTGCACCTTCAGTCTAGTCGTGCTCCTGAACTAGCACGGCCTCTCTGTAGTTTTGGTCGCGTTCAGTGAGAAAGCGGAACGACTAGCTACTTAAACAGTGCAGTTTATTTAAACAACAGATATACAGGTTCTTTAGGATTGCCGGTGATAAATACACTGTCTGCAAAGCACGTGCAAATAAAGATATTGCTAAGTATACAAACGCGCGACAAAATTATAAACGATACAGCCTGGCTATAAACGTAGGGTAGAGATTCTCTAGAGAAATTTCTAAGTCCCCGAGAAAGCGCTCGGTGTAATCGAAGTCTTACCCAAAGGCGTCCCTATGGGGGGGAAGAAAGGCTCAGCCCGTCGACTGATCCCGGAAATCAGCGGTGGAATTCTTCGCGATGGTGTCTTCCCTGACATCCCCTCTCTCTTGGGCTATTTTTATATTATTTTTTTATCTTCAAAGTGGAGTTTGAGTGACTTTAGTCATACATACTTTTATTATGATTAATGTATTCAAGGAGGAGTGTTCACACCTCGGGGGCGGATAGCCTCCGGGATGGAGGTGTGTTTTGGTACATTGTGGTGAGCAAAGTTCGCACAAAAGGACAGCATTTCATCAACATTTGACGAAAGGTTGGCTCGGGTAGCGTGTAGGCCGCTTATCAGTTCCGTAGTACCATCTCGTCCCCATATCTGCTATTCGTCACAAGGGAAGGCCACGGAACAAGCGTGTTCCGTTCCATCCCTCGTGTAGTTTCGCAAACAACCTCGCGCAGGGAATCACAGATGTTGCATTCTTCGTGTGCTAGCTGTGGCTGTATTCTACCTCAGAAGCCTCTTGATTTTATGACTTTCCTTAATGTGTGAACAATGCTGTATTTTTGTATTCTTGGCCAATTTAGTAATTATTCCACATAATCCACCCCGTGACTACAGTCACTCAAGCTCCACGATAATCAATACTGATGGGGAATATCACATGTCCTCTTATGGCGAGGGATATCAAGTGCAAATACTTCTTGTGGGGTGATTAAGGGAGTTAAGCGTTTCATCATAATCCAAAGTCTAACATGCAAAACAATTGTCAAAGCAAAGCACAATACAGTGAGTACTAGTAGAACAACAACAGGATGGAGCATCTTGTTAAAAAGTCCTGTAGCTGTCGGTGACCATCCAAAGAGGGTGTCCCACCATTCATGTCCACCGTCTCTCTTGACCCTTTCCAGTACATGGTGTATTTCTTCAACATCATGATGGACAGTAATCAGAGTTCTTTGTCCATTTTCTTGGGCCTCTTTCAACAATCGCTTCAATTCATCGTGTTGTAGCAACTTCCTCACTAGTGAGAGATTCATTCCGATAGGGGTAGGCAGCAAATCTCGAATCAATGTGTAATTAGATTGTAGCAATTGAAAAGACGTAACAGGAGCTGAATAACTGAAGTCACATCCAATGATGTTAGTAAAGTTACAAACACAAAGATTTGAGTTATTACTTATATCTACTGCTATGTCATCTACGAATACAAAAGTACAGGGAGACCTCATGCAAACACACCCTTTCCCAATATATACAAGCACAGTTTCTGGGGTTTCATCAGGTTGTATCTCAAAATGACAAACATTCTGGTTGGTGTCAAGACAAATGTCTTGTGCCTTGAGAGTATTACTCTCACAAATGAATCCTTGTTGATCTCGTGAAATGCATGCTTCAACATCAACAGTTTGCCATTTATTCTCGTTTTGTTGTGCCCACACTCTATGCTCTACCGGATGGAGTATAGCTCCATGGTGATTCAACCCCAGTGCGATGATTGGGTATATGGTGTATACTGAGGCATTGCGTATCGTTAAGACAAAAGCTGTGGCTTTGCTCTCAGTGGGATCATAGGTGAAATTAACCAGATACCACCAGGATTGAAATTTTCTCTCAAACTCAATTGCATTATCCCATATTACTTTTCGAATTTCAGTGGGCAAGGTGCCTTCTTCACCTTCCCTTATAATTGCGGCTGTCATAGATTGCATCCACAGTTGGGCTTGGATACAACTAAGGGCCAAGGAAACATTGTTTTGGGTTGTACCAAGTGCATTTGTGATCAGCTGATGGTCTTTTTCACCTGTTTCCTCCCACTGAGGCAATATATTCGATAAAAGCCATTGGTGATTTCCCAATGCTGATAGAGAGGACTGTAGAGGATGTTTTAATTTGTCTAGATCACTAGTAGTTGTGACTAGTTTGTTTGCAAGTATCTCAGCATCTGTACTATTTAAGACTCCCAGTCCTGTTCCTAAGATACCAGTCACCTCTCTCTTCAGTCGTTGTGAGGTGTCAACAGTTCGCCGGCCTAACCATGCTGACCATCCTGCATAAGATGTACTCAGGAATGGTGAGCAGGTGGGTTTGATCGCAGAGATATTAATCTGCATTGACAATTCTACTCGTTTGAGGGAATATGTTGGGTTAAACGGTATTTGTTGTTGACCTGTGTGTTTAATGGCATAAGGGCCAATGTTAAAGGTGTAAGGAGTTAGACTAATGGAGGGCTGAGTAGCTACACCCTTGAAAGTTTGTGGGGGTGTAGGTTTTGGGTTCATTTCAACAGGTTCAGATGTATTTGAGTCAATCATAAATTCAAATAACAATTCCGTGCCCCTGTAGCCCCAAATACAATATACTATGATAGGTTTGATAAAGGTGAAGTTGTGCCAGCAATCTGAGTTTGGCTCTATAATTTTGTAACAATCAATCAGTGTTATGTTTGTCCGGTTTAGTAGAGTCTACATGGATGGTTTCAATTACAGTTGGTCTATGGTGAGCAGACCCATTGATTACTCGGCAGCTAATTTGTATTTTCTTTCCTGGGACGGCTTCAAGCTTAGCCATTTGGAGTGAGTCTTTCCAACTCCATTTATCTCTGGAATATACTTCACTTCCTTGTATAACCAGAGTGGAGAGATTTAAATCCCTCATGTTTTCTAGTGTCTCAGTGCTTGCAGTGTATCGTGACAGTGCATTATCCCAAAGCTCATCATCAAGGGGCAGATTCTTAAGTCCGCTCAATAAGGTGTCATTATCGGGGGTTTCAGATAGTGGCAGTGGAACCAGACTAGTCTGTGGAGTTGAGTCAGGTTCGACTTTATCTATGCTTTGATCTATCTCATGTTTTGAAAACACCTCATTTTCATGTAGGACTACAGTGGCCAGGCTCAATTTTCCTTTTCCTGTTCCTGCCATCGCATTGTGTTTTACATAAGCTTGAGACCACGGCCATTCTGGGTCTCTTTGACTACAAACAACAGGGAGTAAAAAGATAAAACTGAATAGCATCAATTCCATCTGCCAATTCGTCATTCTAAAATTTAGGCCTCCAGATGGCCATACATAACAAAAATAATATTATTGCCAGGATCAATGTCAGGATTCCCTGGAGACACTCGAGGTTAGCGTAGGCCAATGCGTCTGTCCACATACAGTTCTTCCGAGGTTCCTGTAAGACACAAAGGAAAAGAAAATCTGCTCGGTCTCATTTGACCGACGGGGTTAAAAAGAGGGCGAGATCCACCGGGTGCTGATCCGGTGTATCTTCCCTGAACAGTCTTTGGCTTCCCGTGCATGGGGGTTTTTGGGAGTAGCTAACACCATTGGTACTGTGCCAATTTGAGGCATTTTCACTAACACAGGTTGCCCAGGGTGAAATTGTCCCAGGTATTTTCGTGGTTCATTGGGAACTTTTGGAGTGATGATATCAGCAGATACACAGAAAGCTTTCATTTTAGGACAGCCATCTCCACTCCATCTGTTATTTAATTGATAGATGGCATCATCCAATGGCAAATGCCAACCAGGTTCATGAGTTTTTGCAAAACGCTTAACCAATCCATTGGTGCGTACAACAATGCCATTAGCCTGAGGATAATAGGGAGTATGAAATACCCATCGAATCCCTTCTTCTTTGGCCCAATCTTGTACCACTGTAGCGGTAAAGTGTGAACCGTTATCACTTTGGATTTCCTCAGGAAGGGGAAGTGTGCTGAACCACCCTTTTAGGCCTTTCACTGTGTTGTTCCCGGTAGCTGATTTGAAGCTGGTGGCCATAGCGAGGCCAGAGATAATCTCCACTCCGACTAGGACGTATCTTTTCTCACCTGATGATCTCAAGGGCCCAATATAATCAATTTGCCATGAATGCCACAATGTTTTCTTGTCCCGAATGTGTAAAGGAGGCGCCTTACTCGGATGATCTTTATTGAGTCGTAGGCGACATTGTGAACAGGCGGTTACTACTTGTTCACACAGCTTAACCGACACAGGCCACCCCCGGGCTAGACCTTCCTGATACAGATCAGCACGGCCTGTATGGCCACGCTTAATATGTAACCATTCGAGTAAGCGTTCCCATTCCCG